>NC_051178.1:124652838-124689876 GCF_013339695.2 Rhipicephalus sanguineus
CGGAAATTGTGTCATGCCAAGAGTCATCGCATTCTTCTTTATACATCTTTTATGAACTAATATTAATAATAATATCTGGGTTTAACGTCCCAAAACCACGATATGATTATGAGAGACGCCGTAGTGGAGGGCTCCGGAAATTTCGACCACTTGAGGTTCTTTAACGCGCACCTAAATCTAAGTACACGGGCCTCAAACATTTTCGTCTCCATCGAAAATGCAGCCGCCGCGGCCGGGATTTAATGCCGCGACCATCGGGTCAGCAGTCGAGCGCCATAACCACTAGACCACTGTGGCGGGGCTTTATGAACACACATCGCAAAAAATACATGTTAAACCAAACATGGCGTATTTAGAAATAAATACAACGGTATACACCGCCGCTGACGCAAATATGTATGTTCACGATTCCCCTGTATATATATGTTTTATGGGTTTGCGTGATATGGGCCGTGCGTTGGTACTGTCACATTGCGATCGCTGTACAACCAGATGATGCAACCAGAAGATGCAATCAGAAGATATAGGGTTCAATTCCCGTAAAATCAGAACGTCACTGCTACTCGCGCTGTCAATGCACTTATGCCGTTCCTGTTCGTTTATATATAGTGAAAACCAATGCAGCTAAAGTAGCTCGCAACACACACACCGCGGCTGGTGATGCAAGTCGCATATGCTTGCGCTGCAGCCAGCTGTATAGCTACTGCTGCAAACATAGACTACACATTGCAGTAGATACTTGATGGCATTCTATGAGCTAACATCGCTACAGCATTTTACATAAGGAGATGGAACATATTCATATCGTACGGGATGGCATCGCATCCCAGGTTCGGCACGTGCGAATGCTGACTGGCCATATCACCCGATGAAGGAAAGAAGGAAACAGGAGAGAGGGGAAATGCAGGGAGGTTAAGCAGTTCAGAATGATCGGTATACGCTGGGGAAGGAAATGGGAGAGTTATGATCCGATGAAAAGGTCTATATACACTACAGCTTCTGCGTTTCGTTTTTCTTTACTCACATTCACACACTCTTTTCTGACCCTTAAAGGGCTCTGCAACAAGTTTTGAGCATGGTCAGAAAACGCCGCCCGTCGGTAGTCCACGCTACTAAGAAGATGTGAGCCAAACATTACAAGGCGCTGCATGCGGCCTGGCATCGACAATTCATTTAGTCACTCGCTCTTCCCTGGACAAATGATGCCATAATCCAAAATGACCACGTCATAAACACTAAGTCCACGGTCATTGGCTGATTTGAGCATCGTGAGCTGCATAGTCACTGCGGTCGCCGCGGGATGCCGCTACAGAGTGCCCACGCTGCACTCTGTAGCGCTAGTATTACACAGAGTACAGAATTACGCCAGCGCGCTCGTGATCACACTGAAAGTAAGCCGCGCGTTGAAAGAAAAAAAATCACAGCATATCCACGGAGTGAATGATGATGAGTGGGCGAAGCTGCGGAGGTTCATCGGTAAACCGTGAATCTTCCGTGAATTCTGCCCAGTACATCATCACCGACGTGAGATCGGGCGCGTTTATACTAAAGGTTCGATGAGTTATGACGACTTGCAGCTCACTTTAATTTTACATGTACGCTGTGAATTTTCATTGTTTAGAAAACCATTGCTTTAGAAAACATCTGGCGTCTTTCGTTAAGCAGCTGGCGTCTTTTCGTTTTGCTTTAGAAACATCTGGCGTTATTTCGTTTTGCTTTTAGAAAACATCTGGCGTCTTTCGTTGGTTTATTTCATCAATCAACGGCGTTTTGAACAAAATTTTTATTGTTTAATCACGCACAGGAGAAATCTCACCAGGCACTACCTTGGAGGTAAACAATGGCTGCTAATGGGAATGAGAGACAGAAGAAGTCGGCTTTTAGCTAACACTTACACTTCTACTTCTACTAACGTTTCCTACTGGAACATGCCAATGGCTGCTAATGGGGAATGAGAGACAGAAGAATTCGGCTTTTAGTTAACGCGCACGCTGCGAATTTTTTATTGTTCAACAACGCACAGGAAAAATCTCCCACCGGCACCACCTTGGAGGTCAAGATCTGGTACTAGCGTTACGACTGGTTACGCACTTCTACGACTACGAGGGACGAATGGGTGCCGCCTTAATGAGCTTCGCCCCTAAAAAAAAACTTGGACCATCTCCCCGAAGGGAACCCTGATGATATGCGAAGCAGCAGCGGCGCGCATGGCGTTGACCCGGTTGAAACGGGCGTCGACGCGGGTGCTGGAAGAACGGTTTGAAGCGAAACTCGGTGTAGCGTTTACTCGAGTAAATGTTTGTTTGAAACGCAAAGACACTGTTTCATTAAAGCGTTTGGCAAGACTTCGTAGTCGTTGTTTCTTCAGAGTCGAGACACGGGCGCTGGACCGGAGAAGGCGCGCGTTTCGCCTTGACTACCACAGGTGAAGCGAGAGAGAAGTGACACGTTCAGAGGTGTTGCGAGCGGGCGGAGCAGCCGGCAGCTGCGGGCGCTACGGCGAGCATGCTGCGGGTGAGGGAGAGAGTGACGTCAGCGCGCACCTGCGAGGGAAGCGTGCGAGGGGAGCGTGACGTCAACGCAAAGCAGTGGCTTGACCTACTTGGCAACGCTCCAACACCTACGGCGAGGGGAACGCGTTGCGGCGCATTCGTACGGACGCACGTAACGTACGGCGTTACACACGTGAGTCAAAGAGCTGCTTCGCATCTAATAATAAAGAACAGAATGTGCTTACACCTTGACGCGCGCTGACGAATGGACGTAGCTTCTGGCCCCCTTGTATCCCCCTTGTCCGTCTCGGTGGAAATGTGGTTACGGTGTTCGACTGCTGACCCGGAGGTCGCGAGTTCGATCCCGGCCGCGGCGGTCGCATTTCGATGGAGGCGAAATGCTAAGGCCCGTGTACTGTGCGATGTTAATTCACGCTAAAGAACAACAGATGGTCGAAATTTCCGGAGCCCTCCGCTACGGCGTCCCTCATAATCATCTCTTGGTTTGGGACGTAAAACCCCAGATATTATTATTTGTTATTCCACCTTCGTAGCTTTCAGCGCGTTCGCTGGTACGAAAGGATGAAAAAAACCATGACTGATCCCTCCGTCATAGGAATCGGTATAACACGAAAGTGAAACGTGTTATACACACAGAAGTAGAAGTGAAACAGAAGTAGTGCTTATTGTGTAGTGATATATGAGAGCTTGTACAATGTCTATTCGTGTTTGGCCGATATAGCACCGTTTGACGTGGATGCACCCACGTTGACGGCATGTCTCTATCGCGACGACTAACGCCCATGATCATGATTAAACCGTTGTAGTCGCTGACGTTGTGAACATATATTTGGACACAGCGGATCGTGAATCGTGAAGGATGATATCAACAATCTCATAATCAACACTGGTATGCGGTATGCACTTCTTCAAAGCGTCGTCAATTAAGGAGACAAACGGCACGGGGTGCGCTTTCTAGCAATGGGTGACTGACGCCTGCGCTCATGCATACACATACCACACACTGCGCTTCAGCAACACGGCAGGTAGAGGTTCGTAGCCTGAGCCGCAAACGCGTGCGTCCCGCTGGCCGCTGTCTCGCAGGCGCTGGTCTCGCTCCACCAAGGCACGACATTCGCCCGTAGAAATCGCGTCCTTTCTGCAACGCGTATTGCAGCAGTTTTGTTAGTCGGTGCTCTCGCAATCGAAGCAGTCGGCGGCGGAGAAATCCCGTTGGTGCATGTGGAAGCTGCACTACTCCGATGAGCCGACGCACGCTAACACGAAGCGAAAGGCAAAGAACGAACTGCGTCAAGTGTGCCTCGGCGATGCCAGCGCGCCGACACACACAGAGACGCTTTAACCATGACCTCCGATATCGCGCGCAATCTCGGAGTAAGCGCTAGTAAATGTCGATCGTGAACCATTACTTCTTTTCACCTCTCACAGACGGCGGCACCGCCCTGCTCCGCCCCGCATACCTACATCGCCAACAGAGAGCACCGTGCGAAAGAGAACGTGTGAGAGACATAAGGCGCGTTCGTGCCGTATCCTGCGCCTGCCGAGTTAGCTTAGTCGGTAGGGCTTCGGGCGCTTGCCGTCGCGGCCGCAAGGTCGTGGGTTCGGTTCCCAGCGAGGGATCTTTTTCTTGGTTTTTTTTTTCTTTCTCACCCGTTGGCGTCCATTTTATCAACGTCATATCCGTGACGGATGTACTTGGTGGACCCCGGCATAAAACACTTTCGTGTTAAAAGCGCTTAAAGCGTGCGACAAATCCCTGTAACTCCGCTCGTATACTTGACGGATTCTAAAAAAATTTTTTGCGGCAGTTGAGTCGTGAGTCAATAAACTCTTTTAGTGAAGTCATTCGATGATTGTTTGGAAAAGCGTTGCAGGGCCCCTTTAACATTCGCCAAGTCCACAAGGCTGACCGCACCAGTCATATACAGGTAATTCCTATACTACGCATGTATGGTATATATACGGCTGCGTCAAAAGGTTCAGAAGGCGTTCATCTGTGCAACTTCATAGTATCACTTGATCTGCAAGCAGAGCGAGCGAGCAGCTGCATGCCTCTTCAATGCTGTTTGCAAACCACGTACCGGCAGTATACATCGTCGTCCTCATTAGCATGCGCCTGTGCCTCACCTCGCCTTGCCTCGGGCGGTGCGATTAAGTATATACGTTAACGCGATAGCGTTAATGAGCTCGTTTCGCAGAAATTCCGGTGTCGGCGTCGGAGTCGTTGGTTGTGATCGAAAAATAAGCGTTGTCCGTGACCGAAAAATCGAGATAGATGCAAATCAAACAAATAATAAAAATCTTCGGTTCGAGTGATAAACGAACCCAGGCCGTATACGCGCGGAAAGCAGATGTTGTACCACAGAGCCACGCCATTGCTTCAAACTGCTCCAGAAAAAAAAAAAAGAACACTGTATGAATGTCATGTAGTGGGAGGAGCCTTGTTAACGCATGTAATATTGGTTTGGAGACGCGTAGAATCGCGCCAGGCGTCAAAACATGTGCATTGCGCAACGAGTGTGTGTTTTAAACGCCCACCCATTACAAAGCGCTCAGACATATTTAATCATCATCAGCCACAAAAGCACCAACAAAGTTAGCAGCTGCGTAGGTTCGCATGTTGCCTTAAGGACGCGTAGTGCGCCCTATAAGCTGATTCGCAAGAATGAATTATGGCGTATAGTGGGCACTGCGCAACCCTATCCTTGCAGTAGGCGTTCTAGGATATAGTTTGAAGAGGACAATGCTACGCGCACAGATGTTCGTTCCCTTGCGGCACGGTTGAGGAATGCACCGAGAACCGAAGCCAGGCTATAGCAATTGAGAAGGCGGTGCTCACGAGACTCGTTTACGCTATCGCGTTATATACTCTCAAAGTCGAAGCCCAAGCGTCCTCCAAGTTTTTGTCTCAGTTATAGAGCCAACACCCTACCAGAAACCCTGCACAGCTAACGGACCTTTGAGTTCCTCACGAACCTGTGCACATATATATATATATATATATATATATACGTTCGGAATAAGTTTCATGCCGCCCAAATTCAGTTCGCGCCCGATGCACGTATACAGATGCGCCGGCCGAGGTATGTTCGTCACACGTTTGTCGACCGACGCGTGAGGAATGTTAATAAGTGCATGGTCGACTGTTCATGATCTACTATGTGCAGCATCAGAATCCTTGTCTATGCAATTCGCGCGCGCATAATCGATGCCAATAAAAACGCGCCTGAGTCCCTATGGCGTCTTTTTTCAGCTTACGAGCATTCAAGCGACATAAAAACCAGCAGGTTTCGCTTACCATATCGCCACGGTGCCTCGCCACTGCGCATGTTTCGCAAGGCAATTCGGTTGCGATCTGGGTCAGTTGGTGTACATATTCTTGAGGATTTGAACCAGCCAAAAGACGAAACAGAAAGGAGAGAAGTGGCACACACAACGACTTCGCAAGGCACCGCCTCGTCGAGCCAAGGCAATTCTGACAAAGTGTTCGCGCCGAGTATATCGAACAACGGACCAATGAACTCTGCAGGACCGACGCTTCAGATCGCCTATATGTGTATACAGTTTATCAGCGCTACGAAGCACGCGCCGCAAAGATATGGAGTGACAAAGCAGACCCAACGTCGAATCCCTTGTGAGCAACAAGAGACGCGCGTGCTGCTGCGGTCGACCCTCCCAAATTTCCTGTAATTAACCCTCCAGGCCGGCTCTCTCGTGTAATGATTCAACATGTTTCACGCAGCGTATTTTGCGCATATGTTTCCTGAAGCGTGGAGGCGTATAATTATGGTTATTTGTGAAAAAAAAAAAGACGAGCGATAATGGCGTCCAACGGGAACGTGAGAGAAGTCACTGACAGAAAGGCGAATGGCGAAGAAAAAGAGAGAACGGGAAATAGCTGTATGTGACTGCATGTCGCGCGTAGTAAGTGGTTGTTTACTTGAGGAAATATATACAACAGTAGGGAAGGAAAAAAAAGAATAAGAGAATATTAGTACCTATGGCTGCAGTGTAACTGTATATAGATCGAGAGGCTGACACCTGAGCGGCGGTCATCGGCGGATGAAGGCGGAGTAAAGGACAGGCGGAGAGGGACAGAATACAGGGGGACTATTTACAAATGCACACAGATGGGTGTAATGGTTATTTAAACATGAACAAAGGGATGCCTAATAGTTAGCTTTTGCTGCTGACATGATCGCGTGTAAGGGCTTTTGGGAGATGTGTAAGGGCTTTTGGGAGACAGACAGACTACACCCTTGCGTTCTACTCGGCAGCAGAACTTATCTTTAACTATAGATTATCAGAAAAAAAAAAACGTTCATTCCCTATAACCCCACTTAATCCCTTCATTTCTCGTTCCGTCGGTGCACACCTTAACTCCATTTCAAACTTTTTAAATAAACGCGAGCTCCTAACGAACACTTTTATTTCCGCTATTCACACGAAAAGGGCCGGATACAGCTGCCTCACTCACCGCTCTTTTTTTCCTTGTCCCTTTTCCTCTGTGCAGCGTAGCAGGCCAGAGCGCACAAGCTAAGGCCGGCCTCTCTGCCTTCTTCTAATAAATTCGCTCTCTCAACGAATCAGATTAAAGGGTCTTGGCATCAACAAAATGGTGGACAGCTCGCACAGAACTCTTCGTCTTCGTTACAAAGATGGATCTTCCTTTTGAACTGTCGTGGCCTCGCAAAAATGTACAAATATGCCAAATTCGATACATGGCGTGAATCTCGACGCTTCAGGTCGTGCACCTGTTCACATCAAGGATCGAACATTTCTGATTGACTTTCTCCCCGCGCCATCGGGCGTCCGGACCCATCGCTCTTCAGCATGCAAGTGTGATCATCCTTGGCGTGTGTGAGCGAGGAGAGGTGATATGAATCAGGTGCCGCGGCAGCCCCTTTGCTTATAATAATGCCGGCGGGAGCAGCGGCGATATACAGATCGTTGCTATCCAACGCCGTGCGTGCACGTTGTGGCAAAGAACAAGGCACGCACTTTGTCCCTCCGACAGCATGCTGGAGGAACATGCGTGCGAGGCCTCATCTTCAGCGGCGCCTCGGCAAAGCTGCGTGGTCAACCGGCAATGATGGCCTGCAAGAGGTGCCGGCGCTAAAGCACGTCGCCAGAGTGGCGGGAGACCTGCGTTCTTTGTTAGGCCACGCAAAGGAGGCCGCAACGAGCGCATACGGCGCGTATACGTACGGTTTGTACATATATATGTTGAATGCGCCCAACGTGCGTGGAGGGACGCATGCAGAAGGCCGCGGCGCGGGCGGCGTGGCTCCCCTGTAATACGCTTTATTTACGACACTTCCCCTCAAGCCGAGGGAGTTGAAATTAGGGCTTTTCTGGCCGGGAGGGAAGTGACGGCTGGCAGTGCACACTTCCGCGGTGTATAGGAGGCATTCAAGCGGTGATCTAGTGTTTAAAGGGGCAGATGAAGCGATGTCCTTGTTGGACCCGCCCGACAGTCCCCCCTCCCCCCCCCTCCTTTTTTTGTATAAATGTAAATGCTTGTTCGCTTCGATCCTGTTAGTTGGTGTGTATAGACGCTTTGCGTGTTGGGCCGGAAAGGGCTGCGTATGAAGGTATAAGGGTGGTGGTGGCGTGGAGCTCGTGAAATAAATTTATAAGTATATACGGTGGGATTCGACCGCCTCCGGGCCTCCAGTGCCGAGGCACTGTGCTACGCCTTTTAACACGACAGTGTTACATGCTGGGCTGCACCAAGGAAGGAGTGATATGAGCCGTGAGGCCCCGTTACCTTTCCATTTTACAGCTCTGGAAATGCGCGCCGCTTTCTGGATTCTCTGGGTCTTCCGACTTGACAGGTGCGACCCATGAAGGCATCTCAACAAAGCCGTCAGCACGCACGTGTCGCCACCGCCGTCACCCCCTGAAGCGCCACGGTCATCGAGTACGACCCACCGCTTCGGGGCCGGAGCGCGAAAGCCACGACATGTGAGCTGAGCAAAATATCACTCTCTGCAGGTGTACGTGCTCGCGAATTGTTTATTAAGCGATGAGTTACAAATCTCGGTGGCGGCGGCATAATTCGCGCAAAACTCGGCACCGGCGAGTGCACAGAAACGCTGTTGTGCGCCGGTCACCATATAGGCATGCGCAGGGTTCCCCTTCAGGGGGGCGAAGGTTCGTCGTAGCGCCCCCCTCCCAATTATGTCAATGTATGGCGCTGACATTGCGTCCCCCCCCCCCCATATCGCAGCGCCTCCCCCTCCCTATTATGTCAATGTGTGGGGCTGACCTTGCGCCCCCCTCTTAGGCGAATAGGGGGGTGCGGCCGCCCCCCCCCCTGCACCTCCCCCCCCCTCCCGTGAGCACGCCTATGCCGGTCACGTACATGCGTATATGTATGCGTCGTTTTCCAATAATTGATGCCTTCTCGATCGTGGGCTTGTCGGCGATCAATCGCTTCTGCTATGGCAATCTGATCTTTTATCGAGGTGACCCGTATTTTCGCGTTGTCACATTTCATTGTTGCCTTTAATTGTCGCATTTCATTGTTTTACGCTTGAACGTCGTTGTTAGCTGTGTAGCAACAGGAGTGTTGTGCTGCTTAAGAACTTGGATGAAAGTCCACTTTCCGGCATGAATTGCAAAGAAAAAGATATTAATGAGAAGTAACAGACAGTAATGCCACGGAAAGTATAGGGGATGGTATTTGTAGTAATTAGCATATAAGTGTGAAGAAAGTAAAGTGGACGAAAGGATAACTTGCTGTTGGCAGGGACCGAATCTGCGACCTTAGAATAACGCGTCCGATGCTCTACCACTGCGCTACGGCGGCGGTCATCTTCCCGTACACTTGATGAGGTATATATATGAGCATTTAAACCTAGGAGTGTTAGTCAGCGCCCATCGCAGCGCTGACTAACACTCCTATAGGTTTAAATGCACATATATACCCCTTAAAGTGGACGGGAGGATGACCGCCACCGTAGCTCAGTGGTAGAGCATCGGACGCGTTATTCTAAGGTCGCAGATTCGGTCCCTGCCGACAGCAAGTTATCTTTTCGTCCACTTTACTTTCTTCACATTTATATCCTAATTACTACAAATACCATCCCCTATACTTTCCTTGGCATTATTGTCTGTTAGTTCTCATTGATATTGTGGCTAACAAACAAAAAACGAGCCCTTAAAAGTCATCTTCTTTCCTTCAAAGAAAAATATAGAGAGGGCAACGCGCAATGCGACAGAAAGAAAGAAAAGAAAGAAAAAAAGGAAAATATTAGGCCAGGCATGCATGCCCCAAGCTTGCGCCATTGTCGCTACAGAAAAATGGCTCCCAATTCTTTTTCGTTTTTTTTTTTTTAGCCGTGCGGAATGCTCCGCCGCAACCAGTCTTCGCACTGGTCCCCTCTTTTTCTGGTTCTAATAAAGAGACCACCACCACCGCTGATATGTTTGTGTGCATTCATTGCTATTGACACCGATGTTTTCGAACTAGGGTGAATAAAACATCTTTAGTTGAAAGACTTGTCTCTGTCCCCACTGGCCTGAAATCCACCGCGGTGGCGACTCTGTACGCGAACCGCGGGATAGGGGGTGACAGCTCTAACTGCCAGGACGGCTGCGGAAGTTCTAGGGAGAGTGTCTGCATGCACTCAGCTATAGCGTACAGTGCGATCCTGAGAAGGATCAGGTTCGCACGCGCGGATTTCTGTGTCCAATTAAATAAAAACCCCTATAACCTGCGGACGGAAGCAACGTATGCAAGATCAATTAGCCCAGAACTCTAACACCGTGGCCCAGAAGTTGGTCCTTCCTAAAATCTTCATAAGGATGTGGTCGATGGACACACTATTAGTATTACTATTACGTAAAGAAATGACGCCGTGCAGTTGGACAAAACTACATATCAAAACCAACGCGGCTGGATCAACAGGTTGGTAGCTTGCGTTAAACACCAGCCCTTTTTATAACGAGAATGTATAACGTGTTTCCGGCCCTACAAGAATAACAAATGAAATTAAATAGCTACGTCGGTATCAAATGAGAAACCAATATACAGGAAAACACCGAGACGCCTCCATCCGAAAGATTCACTTCAAATTCACAGTCATTTGTGCCCGTGTACATCTATGGCGACGCTGGAACCGTAATACATTATTCATGACAGCTGGCGCAACAACGAGAGCTTCATGCCATTTCAAGTTTTGCACTTGTTCCTGTAGGAGTAACGCAGAATTTTCGCGGTGGAATTAGAAACGAGATCGACCAATTTAGGCTGAGACGAAACCAAATGTATCTTTAATTAAAATGCGCACCAGTGACAGCAGGCGCAGTATCGTAAGCCGTAAATCTTGCTCAGTTTCATATGTATCGGTTGGAGTGAACATTCGCAGCTGCGCGCAAACTGAATTTTCTTTTTGCTCTTTCTCTCTATCTCTTTATATTCAATTCTCGTGAACAGTGTGCGATTCCTGCGATAGACACCGGCGCAGCACAGCAACGGACATCGCATAAAGGAGTATACATGGGTTCTGAACAGATAACATCGCTGTAAAATATTACGGACGAATTGGTGCTGAGCTTCTTTAGTGCAGAGTTCGTAGCACACCAATCAGACCCAAAGAAAGACGGTTAATCGGAACTTGTACGCGTAGTCGTCTCGGCACGCCTGCCATCTGGGCTACACGAGAAACCTTTGTAATATCGCTATCGTGGAACAAGCCCGGGGCTTTTATGATAACTGCGCGGACCGTCGCGCATTCATGCTCCGCGCTGAAAGGTTTTACGATCGTCGCTGCCTGGTCGCCCGGTCGTTAAGGCCCCGTGTGCGAAAAAGCATCTCTGTGCATCGGCAGATGCGTGCAGATGAATATAGCGTTTTCGAGAAGTGTTGTATAGCGTGATGAACCGCGCACTCACGCGCAGTTCTTGCGACCTCTCCTCGGCTGTCGGACACGTCAACCCTTTTAGTCATCTCGTGAAGTTAAAGTGCGAGAGATTTTCCTCAATTCCGTTCTAAAACTTGTGGGAAACATTATACGCAAACTGTATATACGCGATATGCAAGAATGCTTTGACGCGGAATGTTGCTATCACAGCGGCTTCTCTGAGTCTTTCGATCTGTTGGTTTTATAGCGTCCTTTTACTAATGTTTTAACATGCATTTAAAGGGGCAATTGTAATGGTAGGTATACAGAGACTGGTCTACTTTTGAAAGTTGGGCTATAGGTTCGATCACTGCGGCAGCGAGGAAACCATTTGTCATGTTCTTTGCCATGCTGCAGCGCGCAAAAACAGCCCAGCAGGCAATCCTGGAATGTCGACCTAAACACTCGGCTGTTACACAGAAAGTTGTCCGAGGCATTGCTGAAGTTTTTACACAGCAGCGGTCCATCACAGAGACCACAATACTGACTTCTTCCGTTCCTCAACTTTGTTTTTGCAGTTTTTGCTTTTGCATGTTTTGTTTGACCGCTGTGTCAATCCTATCCTGTGCGATTGAATAATGAAATTTACCCGATTGTGTAGTCAGTGAACGAGACCCAATTAAATTTCCACAGACGTTCACTAAACACACCTGCTAACGTACCTGTACCCCTTTTATCATTTATTATTGCTTTTTTATATGTATTGGTTCATTTAAGCTTGATTTGCAACTTCAGGGCTATAGAATCACTTTTCTTACCCTCACATAACTGATGCTGAATGATGCCACTTAAATTGGTGTTAAATTAATTATATACAGTGTCCTTTTTTTATTTTCTTAAACCGTTATCAAACCTTTCCTCCCTTCATGTAATACCCGAAATGGCGCTTACGGGAATAATACATGATGGCGGTGATGATGACCACTTTTCTTTCTGTGTTTCTGCCTTTTTTTTTCCCACGAGCCAGAAGTGTTTCTCTTCCGGTTAAACTCCCTGATTTTCCCTCATCTGCCTCATCCTCCCTCCCTACTTTCCTATGCCCATAGCCTATAACCACGGGTTCCAAGGGTTATGCCTACACCGATAGATGAAGAGAATCGATGACGCAGAATGCTGGTATAGGCGTTGCTGGAAAAAAGAGATGAAAGAAAGAACAGCGGGAGTGCAGGTTATTACCGACGGGGCCTCCCGTGATGCGCAGATGCGCAATGTGACAGACGCCTCAGCAGATGTGGTAAAAAAAACTTAGCGGAAGGTGCGTAGTGGCTGGTCAACGCGGTTGGCGAAACTCCAAGACAGGAGCATACAAAGAAAACGCCGTGCGTGTGCGCGCGCGTACAGAGGCGGTGATTGCGTGTTCTGAAACGGCGTTTAGCGGCGATCATTCGCGGCGGAAGGTGCATGCTGAGCAGGCGAGCAGTTGTTTAACCGGCAGCGGGAGGAGGTTATTACGGGCACAGATGGGACGGTGCACGCATGCCTGAGGGGCCGCGAGGACGTGCGTCTTCACGGACATCGCGTGTCCAGCTGAGTGTGAGCGTTTGAATAAACCTTGGGGCTGGAAGTTAATCAACACTTTTGTCTTTCCTCTGCGCGTCCTCGCGCGTGTGATATATAGTATAGAGGAGATGGATTACTCATTCAACCAAACCTCTGTAGAGAGCATGCTTTTCTCAGGTGGCTCATCATGCGGATTACTGTGCCATATTCGTTCATTCATAACCGCGCGTGAGTATACGTGTGCGCCGTGAAGGATCTTCCTGCCCTGAAAGCTTTTCTAAGGAAGAAGGGGTCCAGTGGCCTGGAACTACGCACAGACACGAACACCTGCACGCAGACATGCTGTGCGTGAGTGTGTATGTGCGTGTGCGATTGTGCATGTGTGCGTGTGTGCGCGCTTCCATGCGTGCGTGGCCATTTCCAACTTTGTGCGTACTGTGTAATTGCACTGCAGATGCTAAAAGCCCTTCAAATAACAGCCCAGGTAGCGGATTGGAGGTCGCCTTAAATGCTTATCGTCGAACCGGCAGGGAGGACCATGAATGGTTTTATCGAGTTTAGACAGCCTTGTCATTTGTAGGCACTGATCACGTTGGGCTAGATTCGGCAAGTCACTCCAGTGGTGCGTGCATGTTGTCATTTAGCACCTTCTTTTAGCGTCATTTATAGTAATACTACAATAATATATATACCGCAGAGTGAAAAATGCACAACAAGCGTGTAGACGGCAACACATATTTTTTTTTTCATTTTATAGCAGCCGTTCGTATACAAGTGTGTTACTTTGATAAGAGTTCTCGGAATGGCATCTATGGAGGTGTGCTTTTGGTAACTAACAATTTTAGGGGCGAAGCTCCTCTTAGTCTAACCTTGTCACGCGTCCAGCGTAAGGCGAAACCGGCAGTATCTCCCGAACAGTATCTCCCATCACCGATCCTTTGCAAACTGCCCACTACTTCGTCTTTGCAAACATTCCATTATGATCCATCACCGATCCATTACTTCACCGACCATAAAGCCGTTATAATGAAGAGGGAACGGAAGCCACCTTTGCAAACTGCCCACTATACTTCGTCTTTGCAAACATGCCACTACGACCCATCACCGATCCATCACTTCACCGACCATAAAGCCCTTATAATGAAGGTCGAACGGAAGCCACGTCTAGCTACCACTTACGATTAATAAAATTTCTTGTATAAATATATACAGTGTTTGTCACGTCTTTGATGATGTACTGGGCTATCGCTTCGATTACTGCTGGGCGAAACCACTGAAGATTTCACGGTGTAACCATGATTGCTTCAGGAGCTTCGCCCAAGCTCTTCATCATTCACCCGTGGATATGCTGTGAATTTTTTTTTTTCACCCTCAAAGGTATTAAATGCTCTAAATATTCATCAGCATAATGTATACCATGTACTGGTGAATATTGTTTGGGGGCATGATATAAGACCGCAGAAGGTGCTACAGAGTGAATAGCTTGCTCGTCACGTACCGCGTCGTGTTTATACCGCAACGGCTGAGTCGTGAGGCGGCCGCAAAACGCAGCGCGAGGTCGAGCGTTGCGCGGCACGCGCCGTGCTTGCAGCTCGCGACGTGTGCTTGACACTGTCGACGCGGCCAGTGGGGGTGACCTTTCGTTCGCGGCAGCGGCGCAGCAGGTTCGCGCGTGCACGCATGCGGACAGCGCTCGCACAGGCCACGTAACACGGCCGCAGCTGGCGTAGGAGAGGCAGGCTGGCACACCCTCTTTTGCACGCTGTGAAATGGGCGAACAGAAAACCGCCGAAGTGCGCTATCCCAAGCGCCTTTCCGTGTTTTGAGATAGGCATGTATACACCCGTACAACATGTGTAAGCGGGCGTCGTTGTGCTAGATTGAATATTTATTTTGCATACATTTGGTGTGTTTTAAATGCGAAGCACCTCTTAGCGAACCAAACCCATTTTGACCGTTTCTATCTATCTATCTATCTATCTATCTATCTATCTATCTATCTATCTATCTATCTATCTATCTATCTATCTATCTATCTATCTATCTATCTATCTATCTATCTATCTATCTATCTATCTATCTATCTATCTATCTATCTATCTATCTATCTATCTATCTATCTATCTATCTATCTATCTATCTATCTATCTATCTATCTATCTATCTATCTATCTATCTAGCCGCCAACATCTTGGAGATCTCGTGGTCGTCTCCATACCATAGCTTGGTACATACCAAAATTGGCATAGCAGGACGTGAATGTAGGACGAAGTCGCATGTCATGGCATGAATAACGTGACTTCCATATCGTGTACGTCACGAAATCCATTCCACCTGTCACGTGCGGCCCACATACCACGGCCCGTGGTGTGCATGTATGCGCCACAGGTGATGAACAGTCTATATAAACCCCGAGGCTTTGCAAATCTCAACCACACAATGAGAAGGAGCCCGCGTCACAGAAAATGCGGTGCCGGTGTAGGCGGTGTTGTTGATGGGTTAAAGGGGCCCTGCAGCACTTTTCCAAGTAATTATCGAATGACTTCAAAGAGCTTATTGCCTCACGAATCGACTGCCGCAAAAAATTTTAAGAATCCGTCTATAGTACGAGCGGAGTTACAGGGATTTGTCGCAAGCTTAAAGCGCTTTCTCTCTCCTTTCGCACTGGCGAGCACGCTGAAAGGTGCGCAGGGCGGGGGATGACAAGGAGGCAAGAAGATGCGTCCCTTCGTCAGAGCGCGTCATGACCTTGAGCACTTTATTTTATTTTTTTTCTTCGAACACACGGCTTACATACTTTCAGGGTGGTCGCGAGCCCGCGCGGGCACGTGGCGGCATCCTGCGGTCGCCACGGTAACTATGCTGCTCACGATGTTTAAATCAACCAATGGTCGTGGACTTTGGGTTTGTGGCATCATTTGTCGAGAGAAGAGGGAACGATTTCTAGCTGACTTTGAGAGTTAATTGTAAATTCCAGGCCACGTGCTGCGTTATAATGTTTGGCTCGCGTGTTCTCAGGAGCCTCGAGCACCGATCGGCAACGTTTTCTGACCACGCTGAAAAAGTGTTGCAGGGCCCCTTTAAATCGAACCCAGACATTCTGCATGACGTTCAACTATTCTACAAAAGAGCCACGTCAGTGCTTCAAAGTGTTTCCGAAAACTACGTAACATACAAGCGCCATGTCAAGATATATATATATATAGTGCCAACTGGTGTAGCACTGTCGGCTATCCGCTTTCATATCAATGACTCCTCGAGCTACGCTTTTGTCAAGCGTAGCGCGAATGCACCTATTTCTGCTACGTATGATGTGAACATCGGCGTCTACTTCGTTGCGATGAAAGTGACGTCTCTGCTTTAACGTGAGTACCGACGTTACGTCGGACAATGAGCTGCTCTGTATACACACGCCCGTGTACTCGGCGTGCCTGGTAAGCACACAGTATGCGCACTACTACACAATTTGCACGAAGACGTCGAACCACCTCGTAACGCCTGGCTCAAAGCGAAAAATACGGCATATAGATTGCTACTGTGACTGCTTCGCATGAAATTTATTCCGGAAATGCTTGGGATCTGCCAGATTTTTGGATGCGAAGCATCTTATGGCGGAGTTCAATCCGGTGGTGGTGGTGTGCGGCGTGACCACCCTTACTGTGCATGCGCGAACCCTCTCCGCACACCTCCTCTCCACTCCCCTCTCCCCCTCTCCTCTCCCCCTCCTCGTTTAGATAAAAGGCTCGCGTTAGGTCGTACACACGCTCAGTCACTGCGCCGGGTGCGCCGGTGTCATGAGTTCCAACGCCAACGTCGGCGCCAGTTGCAGTAATACCTTAAAGGGACACTAAAGGCAAATATTAAGTCGACGTTGATTGTTGAAATAGTGGTCCAGAAACCTCGTAGCGCTGCTTTTGTGCCAAGGAAGTGCTTATTTTGAAATAAAATCACGTTTTTAGTGGTCCGCATCGCGTTAGCGCGCTTCAAATCTCCCGCCTGAAAATACGACTCTAATACGTCACTGCTGCCGTGCCCAACGTTGCCCGCTTTTACTGCGCGGCCGCCGACACTAGTAGCAGCCGAGCGGAAGTAGCGGGACCCACAGTAGCAACAACGGCGCTGCGGCTATAGTGCCTAGAATATACTGCGGCAAAGACTTGCTCGGATGGGCACATTCAAAGCCGTCACCAAGTTGCGGTTGGTCTCGTAATCCTCAGTACGAAAGTGCAGCGAGCACACACGCAGAGGTTTTGTCTGTTTAGCACACTGGCGCAATGGCATGACACTAAGCCACTTCGAGCGTAAGGGTTCATTCCGCGGCACCCAGTGAAAAGACACACCGGTTTCCTTGCTGCAGCACTGGCGTGGTGCACCATTCGGGCATCCGGCAATATCACACGCATGCGGCATTTTGTCGAACTTTCTGTCAGAGCGACTTTCACGAGCGCGCAAAACACGCACGGCAGTACGCGATCCCGAAACTACCACTGAGACGGGCGAGGCACAGTTCGGCGAAAACGGAACCTTTGAACCACGCGCGCCGTTCGCCATGGCAACGCCACGGAGGTTTTGTTTTCCATGAATCAAGCGGAAACGAACAAACAGCATTTTATTACGTCTTTTGATGCTCGGAATGTTCTTTTTTTACTGCTGCTAGTTTGATTACTAGTGATTTATTGTAGGCCGACTTCCCTACGTCATCGGGATCACTTCGAAAATGTCCCACTCGTGGCGCTCATCATGTGATACATTTCGCTTAATTTCTCGGTAAGTAGGGCACTGCTGTTGATAATATTGCCGTTTTAGAAGTTGTCATACATTGGGCTTTCACTCTGACATAAATTGTTATTTGCCTTTAGTGTCCCTTTAACGCCTGCCGAGATCGCGGAGCAGCGGGTGGAGCAGCGGAGGGCTGGACGCGCCGAAGCGCAACGTAAACGTCTGCAAGCGGACTCCGGGCTATCCGCCTCGTGCATCGGTATGGTGGCGCCACCGCTCGGCTAAGGCGGTTGTGCCCTCTCCCAACCCCCCATAGGATCCCATGCATTTTGAATCAAGTTTGCGATTTCGTTGCGCAAAAACAAACTAGCGCCATCTCTCGACAATACGCCACACCGATGACGCAACACGTCCTCTTGCTTCCACCGACTGGCCATGCTCCAAGCTAACTCCTCTCTCCACTTTCTTTTATTTCTTTCGGTGGCCGTGAGAGCGCGCGCTGTGCACTGTGCTGTAGTGGCTGTAGCGCATCCGACAAGACCGGCTGGGCTCGTCGCTTTCGTCGCGTCTTCCTTGAACGTTGCAACGTTGATATTGTGTTAAGGCGGTGGCCACACGTCGGACGATGAGCCCTGATTTCGTTCAGCTGCCATCTCATCAACGGCAATGTTTCAGACGCCTCAGTTATGTACTTTTGTCCGTTGGTTGCGGGACAAGATGGCCTCCTGCAAGACCGCGTTTTTCCAAGTCAGCTGTGTGCGTAGTTCTCGGCGTCGTAGAAGTTTGATGACGCGAGGACGTCAACTGGTGCTACATCGTGGGAACCGCTGAAGTGACTGCAAGCTTGACGACATTGTGCCAGAATATTCTAGCGTACTGTACACGCACGATTGTGCTACACTTAAAATACCGCGCTTGGCCTCGAGCGTCAACCTGGTACGCCTGTGTGCAACAAGCGTCTTGTTATCGTTGTTGCGTCGGTTAATATTGAATTGCAATTGGAATACCGTTTTTGCAAAGGTAAGTGAAGCTCTAAGTAGTTGTTCTGCTATATGCTCGCTACTCCACGAACATTACTTCTAGAATCGCATTTTATTTTGAGCTGCACGTACCAAAGGAGAATCTAGCATACGAGATACATTGCACGCGTGCGCATTTCCTATATAAATCTGAGTAATGCCACGCGTGCGCATTTCCTATATAAGTCTGAGTAATGCCATGCTCAATTTAAAGCGCATGTGTTAGAGGATTGTGGCTTCAATGGTGAAAGTGATTAGATATTCTGAAATATGTGATTGCAATGCAGTTAGAACTTCCTCATATGTTAATACGGTCTGTGAACAAAAAAAAAAAAAAAAAACGCTGTGTGAATGTTTGTTGGTCATTTGCTACAGTACTTTCACGCATTATTATGCAGCTGTGTGACGGCTGTTAAAACGTTCAGCAAGTTAGATTTTGGTTTTCTTGGCCTAGTTGAGTGCTACGAGTGTTGGGCGAAGATAAAATCGCGTGTCTTTTGTGCGTTTCTTAAGCAGGCATACAGCCGTAATAGTCATTGTTGTACTGTTTGGGGTGTTCAATAAAACAAGAATGCTGTTTTGTACTGCAACAATTTTTATTTCATCTGTGTTGACAGATCACGCAAACAACTTGGACACATGCACGTAAGAAACGTACGCAGTGCATCGCGCGCACGCATAAAAAAACGGGCCTGTCATTTTAAAACAAATAATATAGAACAATGGACGTAACAGACGGCATGGTTGTCTAGTGGAGTAGCGTCGGCAGTACAAATATCAAACCAGAATGAAACATGAATAGAAAAACGGAGAGTAACAGGCGCTTTACCCACGGCTTCTGTGAGCCGCGCATATCCACCTATCGCCACCGTCCGCCGTTGGTGGCGCCACCAGTACCACTGAAAGCAGCAGCGCACGAGGCGGATAGGGAAGCCCAGCGCAAACCGCAACGTCGGTGGGAAACTGCTACGGATGAAACGCGGGCTCGACATGCCGGAACGCTGCTTCGTATCGCCTCATGGTCCCCTTTATAGCGGGAGATGGTGTAATTTTTTTTTGCTCTTATTTCCCTTTTCTTTTGGTGACGTCTCTTTTCTACCATCTTTTATCCCCCTAACCCCTTTCCCCGACGCAAGGTAGCCAGCCGGTCTAAGAACTGGCTAACCCCCGCGTCTTTCCGCTTGTTTCTTCTTTGCTTCCTTGCTGTAGCATCGTGACAGCAAACCTATACGTGTGAGTGTGTTTTTTTTTAAGAAAATACAGGCTTTTTATAGATGTGCTGACCTGGAGCAGCAGCGCTTAAAGGGACTGTCTACCGTCCTTCATTCGTTTTCTGTTTTGTACCGCAATCGAAAGCATACAGCCTGAAGTGTCCAACCCTGCAGCGGTTTCTCTGGAAAGTGAGTATAAATTTTTAAAACAGAATTTTTCGATCTGCGTTCGGTCTTCTTCCATTGGCGTGAAACATGCCCACAACACTGGTTGGTGGACGCGATGACGATTGCAATGCCGGTAAAAATTAAAACCGAAAGCACATGTGATTTCTGTAGGATTACATTATTTTCGCTGAACACTAATGTAATGAATGTAACAGTCGTTTTCAGCGCGCTAGCGGTTAAATGAAGCCTTATTATACGATTACAGAATACTTCTTTTGCTGTAATCACAGTCTATGCGTTTATTTTAGCACTGCTGCTGCAATCCAAGATTCATCTAAAAGAGGCTATAAATGAACGCCTTCACAGAGCAGCACATGTGAGACATCCTGACAGCAACACAGCGGCACGGTACGACCAGCGCGGAGGGCCGCATGGCATAGCGCATCAGTTGGAGCCATGGAGGAAGGAAAAACTAAGGAGAGGCCCTATCGTATCCCAATGCATTGCGAAAAGTGTGGCGGAAGTGACGTCAGATTTATGGGGCAAACAAACCGCTATGAGGCAAACAAAACAGCAGACGCCCCGCGGCGTGCTCTCCGCGGTGGTTCGCTTCTGCTCGATTCTGTAGTCCTGGCGTAAACTTAGCGCGTATTGTGCGTTCGCACGCAGTAAAATGTTGCAAGTAGATGTTTACCAGGCTGTTCGTGCGTGGCAGGCCCGAGCGCTCCGTGCTCAAATTCTTCGTGGAGCGTTTTAGTGCAACAGTACAGAAAGTACCGGTATACGTGCCGTAATCAAAAACATTCAGTGACTTACGCGTTCTGCTGGGCGTTAGGCCTTTCCTTTCTTTTCTCGTAGCCCGATTTCCAGAGCTATTGCCCGATTAGCGGTTCTTCGTTCGTGTATATGGAGTAAGCCTAGTAGCTATTCGGCGCAACGCCAACCTATAGTTGACGCAACTTCACATCGAAAAGAGGACACCACTGTATTGTATACGCGACCGTGCATGTAAAGTTTGTAATTCCAGTGCGCACACAACACAAGCACGCAGCCAGCGCACACCGCACAATACATACATCACGTCGTCCGATAACAACAACAAAAGTTTATTGCCCTTTTGTTTGAACGACACAGCCTCTAAAACGTACGATGCCTTCAGCGCATGGTATGTACGACGCGTCAGACGCCAAAAACAAAATTTCACGTGTGTTCCGAGTTGACAGAATGAGTAACAAGCAACAGAGCGCACATCCGAGAGCTTCGCACGCAAATACCATGCCTTAGTGATCAGTAATGAAGCGAACGTATACGTACACATGAAAAGTCACACGCGGTACTGTCCGCAGTGCACGCGATTTGCACAGGGTATTGGCCGCGAGATCGAGCGGAGTCGCCGCCTGGCGGCTTCTGGCTGAACCGCGCCTAGTGTGGATTGCTCCATGCGTCGTCTGCTAGCCACGTTGTGTTTGCATGTGCGCGTACGTCATGCAGGTCCTCAAAAGGCGGTTTGTTCCTTTGCGTTAGTGCAACTTTAACCGCTCGTACGTATGCCTAACACGATGTAAAGAAGCATTTGGCCTTGATCGGCTGTATATGTACTGTTATAAGATCAGTGAGTGCACGTGTCGAGAGTGCTGTGTGTGGTCGTCGTACCCTCCGTTCACGAGAGTCATATCAGTGTAGGTGCCGCTCTGTGGCTCAAGCGCATTGCAAAGTGCACTTAGCGTTGTCCTAAAGATGAATTAGATCTCATGCGAGTCTTTTAGAGGCTCGGTGGTAAAACAAAAAAAAAAGCTCTCATGCACTTGAGCGTTGTGGTTAGGTGTGTAACTTCGGGACTGTCTATAGGTTACGCGACGAGCTTTAGTTGTGTATACGGTCCTGGTCCCACTACAGAGAAATATTTCTGTCAAGTCACGTCTGACACTTCGGTACTTAAATTGTCCCCTAAACAGAACAGAAAATGGAATGACACGGAAATCGCAAAACTGAGTTTCCTTGCGCAATTATAACGTGTGGCGAAATTCATACAAAGACACTATTCGCACGAAAAAAACGTACTTTGGTCCCGTGAAATAAGCGGACCTTTGTCCCATTACTGTCGTGCAAGTAACCAATCGAAGAAAGTTCCGTGCTGTACACCTTGTTACTGGAATAAAAACAAGCGTGTGCGTGTTAAACGTCTCAGTAGCGCTAAAGCGCTGTCAGCTTTCCTCAGTAAACCTATCAACTGTCCTACATTTCATGGAGAACTGAATAAGAAATTCGGATGAATATTTGAGCACGCAGTCCACATAGTGCTATTTGAACTCATCGTGCAGGAATACGGGCTTTCTTTTTGTTGGGGGTTATCCAGATGAACAAGAAGTAAATACTTAATTCAGTCGCACTACAGCAGTGCGTAGTAAGTGGAACACAAGCTAAACATGTACAAATAACACAACAAGAAAATTCCATCCATTGCGAAAACGCCGACTGTTGCCGAAGGCGAGCAACCCGTTCTTTGGCAGAATGCGCTTCTCTCAGTAATAGTAACGTTCAGCACGCTTCGTGCATAAATTCGGAAATGAAGAGCGCACAATTACCAGAAAGCTGCAGTCAAGGCATTTTGTTTGCCGGAAATCGTGTCAAATCGCTCACAACGAAGCGTTATCGTGTGCGTTTGTATACGCGCCGACAACCGCCTATCCACACTAGCGCGGGACGGTGCTGCCACCTGTAGCCCGATCTCGCGGTGAATACGCAACAACTGGGCATTGCGTAGCCAGCGTAGCTTTTTTAAAAAACACACACAGAGAGCAGCATGCGTGAATCGACTACACCGCTTGCACGGCGAAGAACAAGCAAACAAATAAAATGCTGCAAAGTTTCGCGATGCGCGCATGCGCTTGCAAACGTCGCGACGGAAATCGCGAAATGTTTCGCTGCGCCTTCGCTAGGAGGCGATCCGGGTGTTTGCGACGTGGAGGCTTCACGAATGTGACGTCAGGGCCTCTCCTTAGTATTCCTTCCTCCATGGTTGAAGCAGACGAAATCCAAGGCGGCGCCGCAAGCAGCGCCACCTGGCGCCACCATGCGCCTTTTTAGACGCGTTAGGAAGAAAAATTACTCTCTGACGCAACGGAAAGCTGCCTCAAGTGCGTAAAAAACAATTTTGAATTACACATGTTCGTTTTTAAGCAAAATGATTCTACCTGCGCGGATTTCTCGTCCTACCAGTAGATTGAACCACATCGCCGTTGGGTGACGCTAGCGGTCATTCTTTCACGATTGTCAACATCAAATTAAAAATATAATTCCTTTTTTATGGGACAAAAGCATGCTCGTTGCCGCCGATGTGACGAACGATCTTCTCATTTTCACCACAATCAGAAAAAAATTGCCGAGCGGTAGACAGTCCCTTTAATAAACCGCTTACGGCTTCTGTCCAAAGCTCGTCAAATAGCCGTGTGACATGGCCACAACTCCATCTCCACCGAACTCCCTTATGGAGTTTTACATTTATGGAGTTTAACGGGATTCGGTGGTGGCCGTGTGACAGGAGCAGGCCCGTAGCTCCCCCCCCCCCCCCCCCCGATATTTTGGTGAAGTATGTGTTTTTACCAAAATGAAATAATAAAACTAGGTGTTTTTCTCTAAAAGTCAAGGTTTTCAGCAAGTGCCCTTCCCCCCTCCCCCCCCGAAAAAAATTCCTGGCTACGGGCCTGGACAGGAGTATTAATCTTTGCGGGGGGATGCGTGGTGCTTATATGTTTCTTTCTGAAACTATAGGCGCAAAGAAATATTTCGCTTGTGTGTGAGAAGAAGCGCCGCAGTGACTGCCACCCGGGCTTTACGCTGAATACAATGCAAGAAAAGGCAGAAATTGCGGCTTTCATGGGTACAGCGCAAAGGAAAGATAAGCACCATACAGTCACATCTTTGAGGTATACACCTATATAGAAAACAGCGCGGAATCGAAACTATTTTCAGAGATACGAGGTAACGTCGCTTTGATAAATGAGAGCGCGAAAGGATCGCACGCGTGTGCAAGTGTCGAGACGTCTAAACGATGACATTGTAAGTATACGATATCTGACACCGCAGAGCTAATGGCCATGCATATGTGTCTTTCCTGCCTTCTTTGTTCTGTATCGCTTGTTCTTATCGGCTTTATTTTCGCGTGGTGTTGCTTATTACAGTCAAACATCAATATTACGAATGCGGATATAATGAATTATTGGCTATAACGAAGTAAACGAGGAATAGTCCCGCCATTAGAGCAGTGTGGTCAATATACGGTTATAACGAAATTCTGGATAGAACGAAGTCACTTCCGTGTCAGACGCGACTTCGTTGTAATGAGGTTTGACTGTATAGAGATGCTTAGCTGGCTGGCAAGTATAGCGTGGCTCTCTGTTTTGTAGTCATATAGAGAAACGCTGCACACAGGAGTTAGATCTTTGTAAAGCGTCATTTGCCCTAAAGCGGGTATACGCATGCACGCGTTCCTACAGAACGCGAGGTTTGTCGCTGTATACACGCACATCCCAGTAGAGCCCACAGAGTGGCATGCCATCTTCACCACCCGTGCGGTGCAAAAAGCCACCATTCTCTCGTTGCACGCTCGAGTTGCCTCTGTTTACGTCAACAATGAACTCGGGCCGCGTGCACATATCCGTAACGCCCGCGGTTGTTTGGCGCGAGTCCGAAAGCGCCCGAGCGCAAAGTGCTTTCCACAATGCCATATACAGTTCCTCAGAGGGACAGCCGTGCCCCTATTATGCTCCGTCAAGAAGGACTTCATTGTGTTTCCTACTGAGAAGGGGAAAAGCCGACATTAGATCCCGGCGCGCGGGCTATAATAAATATCAGGAGCCCTGTCCTTTGAACACGGATGAAATGAAAACAGTACGTTACAAACGGTTGCCGTTTGGTATACGCTTCACAACCATTTTGAATTAAAAAAAAAAAAAAGCGTAGAGTAAGAAAAAAGTCCCTCCGTATATAAACCGTCGGCTGCAGTCGGTTTGTTCCATCAGCCGGCACTTGGCCCGAATTGCTAAAGGAAAAGCGCCGCAATGCACTATACAGAATGTCCCAACTATCACGCAGCATTATTTTAAAAAAGAGGACCGGCGTTACGCGAAGCAAAGTTCCCAGTAGACTGGAGTATACACCGCTAATGTTTTTCGTTAATGAGGTTCAATTAATTAGTAATAATTGTATTGATAACGCGACAAGTACTCACGTAATTATCAAAATGTCAAAGAGTCATATGTAGGCATTATCAAACGACATCTAACTGCGCTATTTTCAACAAAGTACTAATTGCGCGCTCATTTTTTCCGGCTGATAAAGAATTTCTCCGGCTTATCAATATTCTAAAAAAGATGGGCGCCAACAGATACAGACCCACTGGGGAATAGAAGTTGCATGAATAGGGATAAGCTGTCCCACACATGTCTTCCCGACGTGAGGCACCTTATATAAAGATGGTGGAGTCACGGGGGGGGGGGGGGGTGGCACTCTCTCTCAACTTCCTATTCCTTCACTCAGGATATATGTGGT
The DNA here is from genome assembly GCF_013339695.2 of Rhipicephalus sanguineus. Taxonomy (NCBI): domain Eukaryota; kingdom Metazoa; phylum Arthropoda; class Arachnida; order Ixodida; family Ixodidae; genus Rhipicephalus; species Rhipicephalus sanguineus. The sequence continues at coordinate 124,678,428 of NC_051178.1, forward strand.
AAGGTTGTGCAACAGAAAATTAAATATGTGTTCAATTGACTGCCGCAAAATGGACAATCGAAGAAAAGTAAACAATAATCACAGGAATATGTCAAATGTACTATAGCTAACTCTTTTATCACATTCTAGAATAAAGAAGGCTGCCAATTTCTGAAGAATATAGAGCACGGGGAATGAGTTCACGATAGAATGTACATTTAGATTTCCTTTTTGCGACGTATGTAATTAACGGCGGCTCCATTGCCAATGTGTATATTAATGCAATTATAGTCCTTCACAACCGAAGAACAAGCGTGAGCTCCGCCCAGAGCTATAGCTGTCCCATCCAGAGAAAATTTGCATAGCTGCCCCATCCAATTGCATTTGCTAATTTTCTTATACAGTACCAGTGCGTGCGCGGCGATATTTTGAAAGTTTCCGTGGAACATGGGCCCAAAATTTTTGCTAGTCATAGCGGCTGTCTATCTAAACTACTACGTTTTTACAAAAGAAGAAGAAAAAAAAACACCTCATAGCATTCTTTATGCACTCACCTAATGCGACTGGAAGGCAAAAGCCGTCTTATTTTTCTTCTCAGTTTGTATATTGACCCTGCCCCGCCACCCTCCTAAAGCTTTCTGCGCCTAACGTGGTCTTTACTGCCTCCAAGATCGGTGGCATCTCACCAGCTTTTGCACAGCCTCCGTGATCGCGGGCCCCCTTGGACCAAGCTACGATGTCATGTGATGACATCATCGTGTGACGTGACGTCAAGTGACGTCACGCATTTTTGGCGATCTGTGACGTCATCCCGTGATGATTCTTTTTCATCACTTGTGTTGATGCCGCGAACAGGGGCGTAGCCAAGGGGGGGGGGTTGGGGGGGTTCAAACCCCCCCCGAAATTTTTCAGTTTTGCTTGCGTATATAGGCACGCGCACATACAAACGCACGCACGAACATACATAAAGTATGGTTGAACCCCCCCCGAAAAAAATTTCTGGCTACGCCCCTGGCCGCGAACGTGAGACGGCGGTCAATTTTCGTGTCTGATGAGGCGTCTAACTGCCTTAAAATTTTTTACGGGGAACATCATGAATTTTACGATGTAGACGAAGGTGTTCTATGCCTTCTTGTGCCTGTTCACACGAGTATGTACCAAGAGTTAGTTTTAACAGCGAAGCTGTTTATAGGCTATCGATAACTTGTGCTTCGTCGTGCAAAACTCCTCAGGTGGGTACGCGCCACAGCAGTTGGGCAAGCTCCACTACCGAGTACAGCAGGTGCAAACGGAAAAGTCTGCTCGGCGAAGGGGAGCACGCGACACAAGAGAAAAGCCATAGCCATATATATATATATATATATAAATATATATATATATATATATATATATATCTATATATATATATATATATATATATATATATATATATATATATATATATATATACACGTGGAGAGAGAGAGAGAGCAAAAGCGACGAAAAGAAAGAAATAGACAGAGAAATAAGGACAAAAAGAGAAATAAACAAAGCAGGCCGCCCAGCTGCGCACTTCCTTCAAGCTTGGCACCACTATAGGGCGAAGCTACCGAGAAAACGGGTAACTTCATTCGGAATATTGAATTCCATTCCATGATCAAAATGACGAAATTGAGAGTTCTGCGCACCGTTTGAGAACCGGTCCTTTCAAGAACCGATCACACAGTTTGGTCAACGAAAATCGCGCATTGCTCAACTCGAAAGGTGGTAGAGCCATGTTCGTGTGGCTGGTTTTCGGTTTGAATCTTTGCCACATTGCAGTGTGGGCAGATTTAGCTGCACAACGTTGGTTTTACATGGTGCAATAAGATTCCGTGAGTGAACGTATTGCTTTGAAGTCGTCTGTAGTAGGTGTCTTCATTTCTTGTGAGTTTTGGATGTGAGGGAGGGCATAACCTGCGTTCGAGCCGATAATGTTGCAGTAATGCATGGTAGGTTAGCGGTACTGATTCTGTTTCTTCTGCTGGTGTTGTGTGGCAGGTCCTCGGGTCTCGTGCGTGGAGGCCAACAAAATATTTTAAATAGGGACGACGAACTTTCAATGACTAATATACTTAGTATTTACATTATCGGCGAAAAGTATTTAGTGTTACGACGGGAACCTTCTAGCAGGTTTCTCTGGCACAGATGAATGGCAGGGGCGCCGTTGTTACGGGAGGAGAGTGTATTTATTCTAAGGCTGTAACTAGCTACACCGACTACACAGTAAAAACTCGTTAATTCGACCACCATTAATTCGGAAAATTGGATAATAAGGACGTGTTCTCCGGTCCCGGCAAGTATTGTTTGATGGCGTCAAACTATCGTTGATTCGGTCATACACTGTAAACGAAAATGTACCCAGCTGGGAGGTCTTGGGGGATGATGCTCCCGCCTAACTCCGGTGACCTCTCCCCAACTCGAACACATCGGAATTTGCCGGAGTATATACGTTCATTCACCGCCGTTCTCCTCCCGCGGGCGACGGATGGGAGGAAAAGGGCGCCCTTTCCCTGAATATACTCCGGTGCACGTGCCGCAAATACGTCGGCGGCATCGCTCAGCGACGTTCATTGGCTGCTGGAGGAGTGACGTAGGCAGCCTCGCCGGCCGACCGGTTTCCACCAACAGGTTTTCAGGCCTGCGAGCAAGAATTTGAGGACAAGCCGCCGGCCGTCCAACCCGTCCGACGAGTTCGCTTGCCTTGCATTCCAATCCCCTGTCTCCTCAGTGACCCTGCCTGAAGCGCGTGTGTCCCCGTCGTAGTGCAGCTAGGTTTGTCCGAAGCCTTCGGCCGCGTTCGGAAAAGGAAATCGTTCCATGCACATTGCGGACATTACAAGCGACTACAAGCGTCAACGAAGGTTGTCATCTCATCGGCAGCAGCAAGTTGCGGTGCCCTAATCGCGTGATGGTGCCGTGCAGCAACGACACATTGTGATCTCGCGAGTGGCGAACAAGCGGACGGTCGCGGGTGCGGCGCAAACCTGGTGAGTGAGCTCTTGTTGAATTATCTGCGTCATTTTCTCGAAAAGTGCTAAAATTGGGTACTGTTATATTGATAACCAAAGAGATTACGAAGACTAGGTTGGCATTACAGGATGGCAGTAAAAAAATCCAGCGGAAATTTAGAAAACGCGTTGTTTGGACCAGGTGTTCTTTTTTTTAATATGGATAACTGCGGTAACTTAAACAGAGCACTGTAATATTCGGAGCGCAGAGTGACCCCTAGCGATATGCATTCATGGAAAACATCATAGTTGTGGGTTAATTCAATAAAGAGTTATTAAGTGATAAGTAAATCTAATTGGTAAAGAGATATGGTTGGCCTGGTTAGTATAAATAAAAGGTAATTTTGTCCGCTTTCGATATTAATATACGCCAGGTCGGGGTCTATCATTAAGTGTTAATATTCTTGATCTTTCATATAAACGGAACTAATAGGACATGAAAAACTGAAACCAGTATTAATTTTTTATATATTTAACGAATTGAGCTAGAGAAATGTGTTTGGTACAGATTTTTAGAACGCATATACGTGCTCATTTTGGCGAAAAAAATTATTTCATATGATAAGTGGCATCTGAAATATCAATGTAGGAATGTAATTGACACTTCCGAGAATGTGGTCCGTCCATAAAAGAAAGGTAGAGAGGGGTGTCGAGACCAGTCTGTGGGTGACGGAAAATGCGAAAGGAAGGCAGGGGTCGCTTGGCACAGAAACGGGTTGGGGGTGGAGGCGCGGACTAATGGCATGTGAGTGCCAGAAAGGAGCAGGCGCTAGCTGCGGGGACGCGGTGGTGGATGTTGGCTGCGCTTCATTGTGCTCTCGTCGCATGTGTCCTGCGCTGCCGAAAGGCCCCGGGAACCAAGCCCGAGCAGACAGGCTGAACTGCAGGCGGCACAAACAGCTATGCAAATAGGGATAAAGCTGGGGAGTAGATCCAGTTCCATCGGATCCCGTCTGCAATCGCCGTTGCGACGGCCTTGTTCGCGCACCGGCCGCCAACGACGGCCCTCGTTGCATCAAGCTACATGAAATACATAGACTGAAGATAGCTCTTGAAATATTAGAATCCGCGACGCATCGAAAAGAAAATGAAAGCAAAACGGGAACAGGAGTTTGCGCGATGTACACCGGAGGAACAACATGTGCGATCGGCGAAGCATTGCGTAAAGAAAGCCGAAGATCGAATAAGAGACGTAGAGTATCCTTTTCAAATGTTGGGAGACAATGTTAACATGTAGACAGAATAACAAGGTATTAAACATTCGGCAGATCCCACGCCTTGTGGCAATCGGTTTCATGCGAAGCAGTGAGCGAGGCTGCATTTTTTTTCTTTTTTTTTTGTGTTGGGCCAAGCGTTACGAAGTGGATCGACGTGTTTTTCTAAGTGCAGTAGTTGTGTGCACATCGTCGTCTTACCAGGCAATAACTATTTTGAAAAATGTCCGTTACGAAAAGTTTCATGACAGAGCGGGCGCAGCAAATTAAGAAAGAAAGGTACAACGCCAACTTGCCTCGAAGCCTGTTTTGGAAAGCAGAATAGAGGAACGCTTTTCTTATGGAGCGGTCGTAAGCATAAAAACTGGAAGCGCCTAATATGCGGGAAGTAGGACGATAAGAACAGATTGAAATGCAACTGTAATAACCAGTAATGATATTTTATAAAATTAGCAAGTTAATCGGGAGAGGCATTCATGATACTTTCGTCGAGAGTACTGAAATTCGCTCATTTTAGTGAAAAGAAAGTTTTGAAAGACTGAGCAGAAGTAGAGGTATCGATTTATAATTGTATGGAAAAGTTTCGCGCGTTTTGCACTTTGTTCGCGGCGCGGAGGTGTGTTTTTATCATAGTGCGGCTGGCTGACACCAGAGTACGTGGGATGTGCTTCTTTATATTGACTTCTTTGTGATATTGTGTACTTGTGTGGTCCGTTTAATTAGTGCTGCTCTGTCAAAGTTTGTCGAGTTCTCATGTACTACTTTTTTGCTAAATTATGCAGGAAGAAATCAGCTGAATCCTTACGTCGTCAATGAATCTGATGGACGGTCCGTCGTGGATGGTTTCCGGCGACTACGCTTCCTTCGTTTGTTGTGCATTCTTTTGCAGCATTCTGGGCTTCATTTCGACACGCTGCGCTTAAAACTTGAGCGCCGTTGGTTTCACGTGATCTGACTTCTGCTTTGTTTTTTGGTGGCCTTTTGCATATTTGTTTCTTGTATTGCTTTCCCAAATGCTGGCTCATGAACAGAAAACTGCAGCTTATTGTGAATAAATGAAATAATAAGAACTCACGTGTTCTCTTGACTTTCATCTGCTAGAGGTCTGTGGATAAAAGTACACAGTGACTCTGCAGTGTTTCGATGAGAATTCCCTTATGTAACCAACGCGTGACACGATCAGCATAGAGTGAAGAAACTGTAGCAGCGAAGCAAAGAGAAGAATACTCCCGATGCATCTCACTGAAATTCCGTCCGGACGGAGTAAGGAGATTCGTAAAATACTCCGGAGGTGACACGAAAAAACTCCGGATAGCCGGAGTGAAACAACGGCGAAAAATACTCCGAAGGTGCCACGCAGTCACTCCGGCCAGCCGGAGTGAAAGAACGGCAAAAAATATTCCGGAGGTGCCGCGCAAAAACTCCGGCCAGCCGGAGTAAAAGAACAGTGAAAAATACTCCGAAGATGCCACGCAATAACTCCGGCCAGCCGGAGTGAAGGAGCGGCAGAAACACTCCGGAGGCGCCACGCAATAACTCCGGCCAGCCGGAGTAAATGCTTTACTCCGGAAGACCGGAGTATAAAAAACTCCGAATGGGGGGGTCGCTAGAGGACAAGCATTTTACTCCCACCTGGGAGTAATTTTTTTTACAGTGTATTTGGTCGCAACCCGGTTATTTCGGACGATCCTCGGAGCGCACAAGCCGCAAACGTGCAGCGCGAAGGAGCGAGAACGGCGTTCGCGAACAATCGAAGCTGCGCGGGCCTTCAGAAAGCCGCGGTCGCCATCCAAAATCTTATCAGTCGCGTTGTTGGTGATCAAGGCTTCAGTGGGTGCAGCAAACTTGTTTCATTTTCGATTTTACTCGGCGCACGCGAATGATCACGTCTATAGCGTACTGGGGTCAAAACTGCGAGAAGCAGTAGTTTCGCTTTCGCCGCGTGCCTTACAGAGCTGCGTAGTCGCCATTCATGCTTGTGCATTATCGAGCCAGAAGTACTATACTCTTGTCATTGTCAAATTCCGCCGTGCTGTCAAATTCCCCCATTGACTGGCGCCATTTTCCCGCCATCAAATTCCAGCACTGATTGGCCCCGAGGGCTGATACGGCCTCTCTGATTGGTTTAAAATGCCGCCATTGTGAAATTTGAAAACATGCCGGAATTTGACAGTGCCCAGAATAGCGCCCCCAGGTTTACCTACAGCAGCAGATACGGTGCTCAGCAGTTTCGTTCCGACTTTGGACGTTGCCCGCGCGCGTGTCTTCAGAACAATGTGGACGATGAGCATCTCTGTATAGCGACCACGGTTTCGTCTACAGCGGATGCGGCACTCAGGAGCTGCGTCTCAATTGACTTCAGGCAATGCGCACGCAGTGTTACAAAACTCAAACATGGTGGAAGCTGTTGAATATGAAGAGCGTCAGCCGCGGCCCGCATGCTGACAGAGAACTCGCTTGCTACATTGTGATGGACGAACGATCAGTTGCCGTTGATTTTTCCGGCCAAAAAGTTATCGTCACGTGCACGCGGTCGTGTTGGTGGTGGCGGTAAGTGATAGGGGATGTATTAGGAGCACGTTTCGACTTAAGACACGGGGGTCTTGAGCTACGGTAGCATTGTGAACGCAGTCGCGAATGACGAAAATTGGGGCTTTTACACAGCTGTTATGAAAAATGAGTAATGGGTTTACGTGTTCCTAAAGAAAATGAATATACGTTGATGTAATAGTCACTTATTTTTTTCTTGATACTTTCGTTCATTTGGCCTTCGGTTGATTCGGACATTTTTTGCAGCCCCGTGAAATACGAATTGACGAGCTTTTACTGTAGTATTATTTGAATACTCCAAGTACTTCTCGGTATCGATGCGTATTATTTCCACGCTAATTTAGTTCACAACTGTATGTACCTGTCACTCGATATCTGTTGCGAACGTTTAACACGAACTTGGATCATAATTGGATATTTGCCATTTCTACTGAAGGTCTCATTGTACTGAACAATTATCATGACATACAGAGAATACCCAACAAATTGCACGTCTATCATTAGATAGCTATCATTAGATAGCATTAGATAGCAACGTCCCCAATTATCTCAAAGTGATCCACCGCCAATATTACATGCTAAGCCCTCTAAGACACAACCTATATATATATATATATATAACGGCGAACCGCGAAGATACACATTATGTAGAAATAAACTCTTCTTCCATGCATCAACCTACAGGCCCGAAACACGGAGTCAATTTATGAGAGATTCGTTTTCATACTATGTCAGGTCAGAATGACCTCGACATCTTAGGTTGCACAGCGCGCGGCGAACGATACGTCAAGCGACACCTCGACCAGATCTACGCGATGCGTGTCTACAGCCAACAACCACGGGCTTCGCGTGCGACGAAATGTCCCGGGGGCAGTCGGCGTCACAGGAGGCAAGGCCGCCCAATCAGATATGCAAATGAATGCCGGGGCACCCGTTCGCGAGCAAGTGTGAGAGGTGCTACACTGTATCTCATTCCAAGCGGCACCGCGACGCGTTCGTCCTGAGTGGATGCAACTCCGCCTCGTATCGGTCATGCGTGCCAGCCGTGTCCTCTAAGCACGACTTGACTTTGAAGCCATATGACTTAAACGCCTGAATCATGGTCTCTTGCAGACATGGCAGTAACGACATTGCAGTAACGAAATAAGCAATCAGGTTACTTTTTTGCTGTAATAGGTAGTGTTATGAATTAGTCTTGGTAATTTCGTAATGTAATGAATTACTTCAAGCGCGTAATTTACAGAAAACTGCTCATTCATTTCCGGATTACTTTTGAATAAAATATAGGATGTCCACTACCCCTATGGAATAGCAAATTGACAAAAAAAAAAGAAAAACGGAAGAGAAAATATCAGACAAGTAAATCTAAACCTCAAGCGTCGGAATGAGGCAGGCCCACAGAAAAGCAACGTACACCATCCGAACTAGAAGCCCTGCATAACGTTGCCGGAATAACTTTTCTTAAATTAATTTCAAAGTAACTTCATTACTTTTCAAAAGTAATAAAAATGTAATGTCATTACTTTCGGCCAGCTGTAATTTGCAATACAAGTGAGTTACGTTTTAGAACTAATTTCGCCATCTCTGATCTCTTGCATGTGAACGAACCAAAGGAAACGCAGTTTTGAGTGTGTTGATATCAGGCGTTCCGTTATCCAGACTACTGACCAAGTGAAATCTCCGTTTCAGGTTTTGCCACATTTCGATGTGAGGGGGTAATTATGGCGATGTGAAGAAACTATTGTGCGAGCTTGTAGCGCACGGATACGTGCGCACGCACAGCCTTATTACGGCGACATCTTTCCCTCACTCTCACTGCCCTTGTTTTGTTTTGTTTTGCTTTTTGTTCCCTGTATGTTCCAGCATTGGCGTCGAGGACTTGCGGAGTCGCCATCTATCGGAAGAGGCTGGCTTACGTAATATGAGGGATACCGCGGCACGCTCCTCATATAGGTTTGGCTGCCGGCGCTCAACATGTGCCTCGCGGGCACCCCACTGAAGAGTTTTATAAAAGTCTTTCGATTAAAGGTAGTTATTAACTGCGTCATGACTCATCCTGGGCAAGCTGAAAACGCCCAATACACTTTACATACGTCCTATATCTTCGCAAAATATTACGCACATGCCTATAAACGTGTGTTCGCCGCAATGCACGACATTCGATCTTTCTTCTTTCTTCGTTCTTTCTTTTTTTTTTTGCGTAACGGAATCAATATGCTCTTTGTGTATACTAAAAAAAAAAAAGAGGAGCCACTGTTGTCTTATCGCAGAATATTGCGGCTTCTAAGCGAGTGGTTCACGCGCGTGTATGTTATCATGTGATAGTTCCACTTGGCTGTTAGTGGTATTCCCATCTTTATATTCTCTCTTTCGTTCGTGCGGATTTATTCAAGAGCACTTGTGAAGAAAAAAAAAAGCGCATTTCTGCTCGTTCGAGTGTATTACATGAAGACATGGACTTGTGGTGCAAACCGAAATGACGATTTAGCCATTTAAAAGTGTGCGGTAATAAATTTCAACAAGTAAATACCTGTTAAAACTGCAAGGTTACAAGTTGCACGGAATACCTATTTCAGAACTAAATCCGGAGACTACGATCTAATTGGAGATATCCCTCACCAAAATGTGCCATATCATGCGTGGGCGTTATATCTATATTCCCGTGCCAAGCTGTCTGAGCTGCTAAACCTTTAGAGCTGCTAAACTTTATTTTATAATGGCGAATGCCTTATACAGATGCCTCATCAAGCGCGAAAACTGACCGATCCCGCGGTGTCGGCGACAACACGAGCGATACAAAAAATCATCACCACGTGATGACGTCCCCCTATGACCTCATCATGGCGTCACAAATCCCCAGAATTAGTGACGTCATCATGCCGTCACTATGAAGTCACATCACATGATGATGTCATCACATGAAATCGTCGCTTGGTCAAAGGTGGCCCGATCCTGGAGGCAATGCCGAACCACATTATATAGGTGCGGAGAGCTTTCGGTGGGCGGCGAGGCAGGATCAACACATCGAGTGAGAAGAAAAAGAAGGTGGCTGTCGCCTTCGAGTCGTCTTACGTGACCGCATAGGGAACCTTGTGATTTTTTTTTAATGGTTAATAGGAACACCTTCATTCTTCGAACACATCTTGAAGTCGAAGGTTTCGGTACTGCTGCTACTATGTCCGCCTCTTTAAGTGACACACCTGAATGACATGCAGAATCGTGCTTTCGACGAGATCGATGCACTACAATTAATATTAAATGACAATAAAGTAATTGCGTATTGCAAATGCGCCTAAATTTGTGCTTCATGTATGGCTTCACGCTCGACAAAACGAGGAAAGCGGCCCAATAATGGAGCGCAGGGAAAGGCAGTGGTTTCTTTGTCGAGCTTTCCGCCTGGCCAGACTTTCTTTTCTTTTTTTTAAATGCGAAGCATTTTTTAGCGAACTTCTGCGGCTTTGAGCGTATCTATCTATCTATCTATCTATCTATCTATCTATCTATCTATCTATCTATCTATCTATCTATCTATCTATCTATCTATCTATCTATCTATCTATCTATCTATCCGCCTACGACTTTGTGCTCTCCTGGTCGCTTGGTTAATCGAAATGTGCACCAAATTGGTATGGCGTAACATGACTGTATGACGAACATAAATGACAAGTCATAACATGAAAACCATGACACGCATGTCATGCACAACATGATTTACATGCTATACGCTCATGGTGCGCTGCGGCCGTTTCGCTAGCTTGATATACACCAAAATTGGTATCTTGCGACGTGACCGTGTGACGATCATAAATAAATGAGTTATCATGAAAATCATGACACCATGTCATGTACAGCATGACTACGTGCCACGCTCATGGTGCGCTGGCGGCCGTTTCGCTAGCTTGATATACACCAAAATTGGTATCTTGCGACGTGACCGTGTGACGAACATAAATAACACGAGTTATCACGAAAATCATGACAGCATGTCATGACAGCATGACTTACGTGCCACGCTCATGGTGCGCTGGCGGCCGTTTCGCTAGCTTGATATACACCAAATTGGTATCTTGCGACGTGACCGTGTGACGATCATAAATACCATGAGTATCATGAAAATCATGACACGCATGTCATGTACAGCATGACTTACGTGCCACGCTCATGGTGCGCTGGCGGCCGTTTTGCTAGCTTGATATACACCAAAATTGGTATCTTGCGACGTGACCGTGTGACGATCATAAATAACACGAGTTATGACGAAAATCATGACAGCATGTCATGTACAGCATGACTTACGTGCCACGCTCATGGTGCGCTGGCGGCCGTTTCGCTAGCTTGATATACACCAAAATGGTATCTTGCGACGTGACCGTGTGACGATCATAAATAACACGAGTTATCACGAAATCATGACAGCATGTCATGTACAGCATGACTTACGTGCCACGCTCATGGTGCGCTGGCGGCCGTTTCGCTAGCTTGATATACACACCAAAATTGGTTCTTGCGCACGTGACCGTGTGACATCTTAAATAACACGAGTTATCACGAAAATCATGAGAGCATGTGAATGTACAGCATGACTTATAAGTGACACCACGCTCATGGTGCGCTGGCGGCCTTCTAGCTTGCAACCTTGTGACGGTTAACATAATCAACCATGAAGTGATTGCCACG
>NC_051178.1:124689976-124746307 GCF_013339695.2 Rhipicephalus sanguineus
AATGACAATAAGTAATTGCGTATTGCAAATGCGCCTAAATTTGTGCTTCATGTATGGCTTCACGCTCGACAAAACGAGGAAAGCGGCCCAATAATGGAGCGCAGGGAAAGGCAGTGTTTCTTTGTCGAGCTTTCCGCTGGCCAGACTTTCTTTTCTTTTTTTTAAATGCGAAGCATTTTTTAGCGAACTTCTGCGGCTTTGAGCGTATCTATCTATCTATCTATCTATCTATCTATCTATCTATCTATCTATCTATCTATCTATCTATCTATCTATCTATCTATCTATCTATCTATCTATCTATCTATCTATCTATCCGCCTACGACTTTGTGCTCTCCTGGTCGCTTGGTTAATCGAATGTGCACCAAAATTGGTATGGCGTAACATGACTGTATGACGAACATAAATGACAAGTCATAACATGAAAACCATGACACGCATGTCATGCACAACATGATTTACATGCTATACGCTCATGGTGCGCTGGCGGCCGTTTCGCTAGCTTGATATACACCAAAATTGGTATCTTGCGACGTGACCGTGTGACGATCATAAATAACATGAGTTATCATGAAAATCATGACACGCATGTCATGTACAGCATGACTTACGTGCCACGCTCATGGTGCGCTGGCGGCCGTTTCGCTAGCTTGATATACACCAAAATTGGTATCTTGCGACGTGACCGTGTGACGAACATAAATAACACGAGTTATCACGAAAATCATGACAGCATGTCATGTACAGCATGACTTACGTGCCACGCTCATGGTGCGCTGGCGGCCGTTTCGCTAGCTTGATATACACCAAAATTGGTATCTTGCGACGTGACCGTGTGACGATCATAAATAACATGAGTTATCATGAAAATCATGACACGCATGTCATGTACAGCATGACTTACGTGCCACGCTCATGGTGCGCTGGCGGCCGTTTTGCTAGCTTGATATACACCAAAATTGGTATCTTGCGACGTGACCGTGTGACGATCATAAATAACACGAGTTATGACGAAAATCATGACAGCATGTCATGTACAGCATGACTTACGTGCCACGCTCATGGTGCGCTGGCGGCCGTTTCGCTAGCTTGATATACACCAAAATTGGTATCTTGCGACGTGACCGTGTGACGATCATAAATAACACGAGTTATCACGAAAATCATGACAGCATGTCATGTACAGCATGACTTACGTGCCACGCTCATGGTGCGCTGGCGGCCGTTTCGCTAGCTTGATATACACCAAAATTGGTATCTTGCGACGTGACCGTGTGACGATCATAAATAACACGAGTTATCACGAAAATCATGAGAGCATGTCATGTACAGCATGACTTACGTGCCACGCTCATGGTGCGCTGGCGGCCGTTTTGCTAGCTTGATATACACCAAAATTGGTATCTTGCGACGTGACCGTGTGACGATCATAAATAACACGAGTTAACATGAAAGTCATGACACACATGTCATGTACAGCATGACTTACGTGCCACGCTCATGGGGCGCTGGCGGCCGTTTCGCTAGCTTGATCGACCCCGAAGTTTGTATTGCGCGACGTTACTGTGTGACGAACATAAATAATAGGAGTTAACATGAAAACCATGACACGCATTTTCCTCAGTGACATACAAGACGATGTATGCAGCTCTTTGCTGGCTGCTTCGCATTACATCGATTCCCACAATGCGTGGGATCTGCCTGCTTTTTTTTCTTTTTTCGTCACGAACGTGGTACAGATAACCAAACGCACATATTTCTGGAGTGCCGTGGGCTTTGTCGCCGCAGGTGAGCATTTTATGAGACAAAAATATTTTTGCTCCTTTCGAATCTGTTCGAAAATACTCTCGCTATGACGTCACATGAGAAATCTACGACCACAGGGACTATACGGCCACAGGACCACAGGGACGTAACTGTTCGCAAGGACTCAGTGTCTGTTTGCTTTTAGTTCTTTTCCGAATTCTTTTTCGCCTTCAATATGCGGCTGATCGCCAGGGCCTATAGGGCTCGGCCCAAGATAAAGGCATCCTCTGCAGCTGTGAACGCAAAACAAAGATGTCTATTCTCTCGCTTCTTTATGTTTTTTTATATAATTTCATTCTTTACTGTGATTTAAGAGTTCCTTTCGTCTGCGTACTTTTGAAGTCAGCTTCATATTCTGACCAAATACCTCGCTTCATGAAGGCGCTCTTTTTACCTCGTCGGCAAGCCTTAATTCGAATCTGAAATATTTATTCACGTGTATCCTGAGCAAAAACCCTGTTTAATTAAAAAAATAATCGCTCAGCTACATTTCCAGGACGTGCTCCAAACTAATCATTTGGTTTGGCCACATAACACCAATAATTTAAAGTTAATTAACGTTACTTCATCAATTACTCACGAGACATTGCAAGCTATATTACACAGAGGCTGCCTCACAGTAAACCAGTTTACACCCTTAAGGGGGTTTTGCCGTGTCTATAACTAACACCCTTACACCCTAGGAAAAGGGTGTTTTCACGTATCAAAACACCCATTCTGGATATAGCCAGCATTTAAGCAGGACACGATTAAGAGTGTAGCGAAGAGAGCGACAGGAGGAAAGTGGAGACAGGTACAGCGGAAGAATGAGAAGGAAAGCGGAGGAGGAGAATATAATAATATCTGGCGTTTAACGTCCCAAAACCTCGATATGATTATGAGAGACGCCGTATATAGTGGAGGGCTCCGGAAATTTCCACCACCTGGGGTTCTTTAACGTCCACCTAAATAAATCTAAGGCCTCAAACATTTTCTCCTCCGTTGAAAATGCGGCCCCAGCGGCCGGGATTCGATCCCGCGACTTTGGAGAAGGAGAGTAGTGACTAATTAAGCACAACGCTGCAATAGGTCTTTCTGCAGCGACTCCTGTGAAACGCGTTCACGCATCAATGAAATGCGCCGCACAACGAATTGTCCGCGCCGGCCGTGCGGTGACAGAACGTTCTCTCAGTCATAGTACAAAATAGACTAGGCCAATTAATTCTGGACAATGAGCTACGCAACCAATGTGCCTCGTCTGCCATCGCTGGAAATCGAGGTGAACGCCGCCGCCGAAGAAGAATGTGATCGCCGCCCAGGGGCGTAGCCAACAATTTTTTTTTTCGGGGCGCAAGAGGTTTCTACCACCCTTTGTGCATTTTCATGCATGCGTGTGTGTGCGTAAGTGTATATAGACACATGCAAAATTTTAAAAAAATGGTGAGGGGGGAGTGTAGAGCATGCCCCCCCCCCCCTTCTCTGGCTACATGCAATGGAGCCGGTACATGCATACATGTCTGTCTCAAATTATTTGCCCCACAAGATCAAAACACATAAGTAGCTGCGGTCAAATTTCGAATTATGGAGTATTGTATAATATTTGGTGTATTTTCTTCTTACGGTTGTTTCAGACGTTGTGTGTCGCCAAATTTTATTATGCTGATGCTGCTGACAGTGTTCTTATGGCGCTATAGCTAGCGGAAAGTTTAAAACCTCGTCACCTGAAAACAGCGCAATAGAATTCGTGACGAAAGTCTGACAAATAAAAAAAATTCTTATAAAAAGGTAGCAATGGTTCTAGTTAAAGGGGTCATGAACCACTCCTCGGGCTTGGTGAGAAAACACATCCTGCGGAAGCAGACACGAACATCTCAGCCAAATCTTGCAGTTGTCCGCGGCAAGGAGAGTTTAGAAGCGGAGCGCGAAGGTGCCATATTCTCAGGCGCCCTCGTTTCATACAGAGGAATGTGCTCACTTTCTTCGGAGCTGCCGGTGCATGCTGTTTGACGTCGAACAGCAGATAACATGCTGTTGGTCAATAGCCGACATAATACAAGAGCAGCGTTTCGATAAGGTGCGCTTCTGGACACGGCGTGCCGCCACTTGCCGACGCCGCGCTCCATAGTCTGCTAACATTACACAGCCAGCCACACTCGCGCACAGGAATCAGAGGGAGAGAGCGATCGCGTTCCATCACGCGCGCTCAAGGTCATGACGCGCGCTGACGCAACTTCTTTCCCCGGTGCCATCCCTCCCTGTATAGCTTCCGGCGCGCGCGTCGGGACGAAAGAAGAGAGAAAGCGCTTAAAGCATCGTCATCAATCAATCAATCAATCAATCAATCAATCAATCAATCAATCAATCAATCAATCAATCAATCAATCAATCAATCAATCAATCAATCAATCAATCAATCACTCTTTTATTTTCGTCTTAGGTGCACACGACAGGACGAAAAAAGCACGCGACAAACACGTGTAGCTCCGCCCGTTCTTGACGGATTCGCCAAATTTTTCCGGCAATCGATTCGTGAGGAAATAAACTCCGATACTCTCACTAGCAACGAGAAAGAAGACCAGCTAAGCGCTATCCAGAGAGCCCATGACATGGCCGAGGAGATGCCTCTGCCCGTCCCGTCGTCTCCGGATCAAAATAAAGTTCTTTGCCTGCCTGCCTGAGGACATTCGATGATTACTTGGAAAAGTGGTTCATGACCCTTTTAATGGTTGTATAGGATAGGTTAATCGGGATTAAGGTGAGTGAAGCAAAAGTTTACTTAGACCCATTAATAGTAAATTAAAGCATAATGAAACGGGCGATATCGTGTGATAAATAAAATAAGTAAGTAAACCTGCCAAACCTAGACCACATGTGTTTGACACACATAATACGCAAACCAGACTCTGCCCCAAGCAGCTTCTTACACATAATATGAGTCGCACGCACGCATTATGCATTGCCAAGTTTCCTCCGACGTCGCCTGTCATTATTTCCCTGTCTCGACTATATGGTCCCGAAACATATAAGAAATCAGCTGCGCAGGTATTACTGTCTGAAGGACACGGCGCGTAATTCAATAATATTAGCAAAATTTACCCGCAGTCAGCCTTATTAAGGAGGTTGCGGAGTAACGACCTTGTTCGAAGAATGGAATAACAGATAGCCCTGCGAGTAGAGCTTGACGTCCTTCACATAAGGTTCGAAACATTACCGTTATCATTTAATCGCCGTGCATGCGTGTATGCCATTTCACCTTATATACGTGCGGTGCAACTGTATGAGATGTATATACATATATACAACGTGAACGCTCTTTGTTTCTTTCTTTTTCTCTGCAATCGCTTGCTCCTCGGTCCTTAATGGTTGTTTTGCATTGCGCGCAATCGACACCAGTTATGAACATCCCCCCCCCCCCCCCCCCCCCCCCCCCCCTCCTCACTGCCTTTCCCTACAGAGCGCGCGTAAGTCGGTCGACTTCCGTACGCGCTCGATAAACCACCACGCGCGGATCGACGAAACGCGATTAACGGCCGCTTTCCGCGCGCGAGACTGCAAATGAAACCGCGGCGGACCGGCCGCAATCTCGCCCGGGCATCTCTGCAGCGGCCGAATATGCACGCTGCCGGCGCAGGGGTTACGCACGCAGGCACGCGTGCTCACTACCGCGCTCTCACGCGCACCACGCACGCACGAGCGGGTACGGGCCGCGCGCAGCTCCTTTTACAAAGCGAAGCGCGCGCAAGCGCCGATATATCGGCGCTACGTTCGTGCCGGAGGGGGCCGCAGGCCGAGGAGGCCGTCGCGTGGTAATTGGCTCGGCAGGGTGGCCAACACGCTCGGCATGACCCTGATACCCCGTTACGGACTGGGAGGCCCTCCCCTCCTTCCCTCTCTACCGCGGACGCCGTTAAATGAAGCCCGAGCCAAGCGGACAGCGGTGGAGGCTGGAGCGCGAAAGACTGCAATAATAAGAAGGAGCGGGAAAGGAGAAAGAGAGATCGACCCCGGAGTGGGAGAGCGTGTGGAGGACTCGGCAACTAAGGTCGATTTGGCGTCAAGCGGGTCCGCCGCGGCAGATCGGGGTCAGCGGGCGCCGGCAGATTGAAGTGACGCCGGCGCAGCAACAACGAAGTACAAAGCAAGCACGGTCGCGTTTCTTCTCTCTCTCTCTCTCTCTCTCGTTCATTGCGTGCGAGCCGAAGCGTCGTACGCATATATGAAAGAAGCGCGCGCTCGTGGGGCCCTCACGCGGGTTCTTTGCGAGGTTCTCTACGTGCAGTGCAAACAGTGTCGCCTCGCTGCCATCTTTTCTGGCATACCAGTTGGCCTCGAGGCAACAGGCAATCGAAGAAGCCGAAGGGCGGTGGCCTATGTGATAGTAACTTCTTATCTATCGATGTAGCTTTCACCTGTTGAGTGGATTCGTTGCAGGCCATCACTCCCGGAGACAATCATGAGGATTTATACATCCGTCGTACGCGTACATATATCTGCTACGGCGACATTGGCAGGGGGTTGCTTCCCTTAATAAAAATAAAATCAAATCGTAAATGAGATAATTAGAAAAAAATATGATTGATCCCTCCGTCATAAGAATAAGTATAACACGAATTTGAAACGTGCATTCACAGAAGTATATTGATTGTTTATTGTACTACATTGATATATGAGAGCTTGCACAATGACTATTGGTGCTTGGCAGTTGTGGCACCTTTTAACGTGGATGCACCGACGTTGCCGCCTCGTGGCGTATTTCCATCCCGACGACTAAGGTTCGTGATTGTGATTGAACCTTTGTGGTGTTGAAGTAGATAACATACACATGGACATAGCATATTGTGAATCACACGCATAATAAACACTGGTACTCGATATGCACTCATTCAAAACGTCGTCATTTGAGTGGAGAAACGGCAAGGTGTACGATCCCCAGTAATAATAGGGTAACCTGTGCCTCTGCTCATGCCAACACATACCACACAGTGCTTTAGGAACGCGAGAGGCAGAGTTCGCGAGAGGCAGAGTTCGCAGTCGCGAACGCGCGAAGGCGTTTCACTTGTCGCTGGCGTGTCTCTATAGCGGAGAGGTGTTCGTAAAGCATCATGTATGGCTCAGTATAGCGTAGGGTGTAGAGCACCCGTCACCTATCGCAGCAGACCGAGAGGTCGTGGGTTCGACACCCAGGTCATCCGCGTCAACGAAACTTTTTCTTCTACCTTTTCTTCGTCATCTGTTCGTCTGCATTTTACCAACGTCGTGACGGAAATGACGTCAGTGAAGTCTTGGTGTACCACGGCATAAAACATTTTCACGTTAAAAAACCAGGAAACAAAAGGAAAATTCCCATTGTCCCCAGAGGAGAGCGAGAGAGAGAGAGATAGAGGAGGAGGAGGAGGAGGAGGAAGGAAATGAAGGAAAGGCGCGTCCGGTTTGCTACCCTACGCTGGGGGGAAGGGATGAAGGGATTAAAAGAAAGAAAGAAGAGGGAAGAAGGCACTGTCAGGGTACATATGCACCTGTCCATTGAATGCCTACAAGCGGTCGGTTAAGCCGGTCGATTTTAAAAACAGCAGTAATGCTCGCGTCGCTTTGCTGGCCTGCGATGCGTAGGGCCACGATTAGGAGTAGCTTTCACGAAGGCGTACTCTTTTCGCATAGGAATGGCAGACACCTCAAAATGTGACTCGTGCAATAGCAACGAAACGATAGAACATCTACTGTGTTTCTGTGGACGTTTTGTGAACGAACGAAACGTTCTGCGCGATGCGCTGAACAAGTTAGACGACAGACCGTTTTCCGAAGAGAAGAGAGAGATAGAGAAGCAAGGAAAGGCAGGGAGGTTAACCAGACGCACGTCCGGTTTGCTACCCTGCACTGGGGGAGAGGGATAAAGGGGCGAAAAGAGAGACAGAGTAGAGAAGAGGGATGGGCAGAATCACGAGCACACGGGGGGAGCACATCCAATCTACAGGCGGTAACTCAACAGATCTGCCCCGAGGATTCAAGCTTATGCTCAACAGACTGGAGATCCAGGTTTGTATACCGGGATAACGTTCTTGCATCCTAACGAGGAAGGCTTTTGCTTCCGCTGCAATGTGCACTTCTTAAAAATACGTTTTGCACATGTTGTGCGCGCACAGCCCTCACGCTATATCGCTCGGAAGGGAGACTGTTATTTGCGTTGGGGTATAGCAAGAGCCTGTTCTTTACAGTTGATGAGCAAGAAGATGCACGAGGGCCCGCGCCCTAGCATCATTCACTTTTATGAACAAATTCGTGCGGCTGCACTCTTTCCACTGGAACGGCTACACAAAGGTATGGCTGTCTGTATAAGGCTTTTATAAGAAGCTGCCCGAGGGAGCGTCAACGGGAATTGCCGCGTGAACGCCAACGACGACGTCGCTCTGATCCAAAAGAGTGAAGGAGAGAAAAAATAAACGCGTTTGAAGAGAGATTGTGCTCGCTTTAATCGCCAAAGAAAATCCCCATAAAATTAACCCACCTTCCGTCGCGAGGTACGATTATTCAGTGGATCTATAGTGGGATCAAAAAGCAAACAAACTAATAGAACAAACGAAAGGAAATCCTAGCAGATGAAAAGAAATAGCAAAGGAAAAGAAAGAGAAAAATAAAGAGATAGCAAGGAAAGAATAGCATGGAAAGAAGAACCAAGCAATTGATGCCACTCGCTCCGCTATTTAATCAGTGCTCGTGACGTTAATTCAGTGAAGCTGGGTTAATTTCTCACAGTCAAAATCATAATCTTGCGCAAAAAGAAAGCACGGGATTGTTTACAAACGTCATTTCTTTGCAAAACACGGACGGTAAGCGCACATTGTGCTCGGTCGCCGCGATGGAGTGAGCGTCCCCGAACCGGCTTCTTCGTGAAAGTTGGCAATCGCGGATAGGAAACTGTGTAGGGCATATATGTTCTTACTGTGGGCTGTCTGTATAACCAAATGGAGCATGATAGAATAAAGCCTGAATTCAACGATTGCGCATCCGCGGCATACGAACATTTGACTGCACACAAGCAACCATTGTTTTGTGCACGCTATTAAAGCTGTTTAAAAATCATTTCGTTAAAGCTATAAATATGTCGAGGCCTACAACGACTTGGTATGTGCAGTCACGAACATTATATTTCTTTCTCTCTTTTATTTTCTTTTCTTTTAAATTCTTGTACGTTGCACGTTAAAGAACCCCAGGTGGTCGAAATTTCCGGAGCCCTCCACTACGGAGTCTCTCAAAATCATATCGTGGTTTTGGGACGCTAAACCCAATTTATTATTATTAAATTCTTGCACGTTTTATTCCCTATTTCTCAATTTGAGTCGCACTGTATGTTTGTCGGTCTTCCCAGCGAGCAATTTCACGCTGCTTCTTTTTCTTAGCCCAATACATTCATTGTTTGATGCTATGCGCATATACCAGCATATACCGTGCCTCTTTTCTAAAATATGCTCATTGCCGTCACCACTCCATTCCAGGAAACTTGCCAGTATCGCGCATTAACATGACTTCGCGATCAGCGCTCTTGAATGGAGGCAGTGCACGACACGAAACATGTGCATACAACGTGGAGAACAGCAAAAATGACGTAACGTTCGCTGGACCTGCTCTTAAAATCCCGGCAGTAAACAAGGACCCGAATGTGCTAGAAATCGCAGTGAAAGACGGAAAAGTTATTGCCCTAACTTGGAGCTGCAAAGAAGCAAAGAAACGAGATGCGAAGGCTAGAATGCAATTTTTTAAATGTGTAACACTTTTTTGGTGAGCATTCCAGCAGTTTTGGTAGCAAAATCATGTCTATAATGCAAAAGGCGTGACACCTTTCCGACAGCGATGCATATACGGTTCTGTAGAAAACACATGGGGTTGGGTTGGGCTAACATGAACTTGAGAGTGAATCAATCTAATTTTGGGAGTGATATGGGGGTTCGGCAACATATGCATGCGGGATATAAGCGTGATGCCGGGCAGCACGCACGGGCGAGCGTCTCAGTGCATGCGGGCTTTCTGCTATATGTCACCGAACATTGATGCGCCTCGCCGTATAGAAGAAACTTTTCTCGCGGAACGGCTGGCTGCGCGCACGAGCTTTAGCCGATGGATGCTTGCAGGTTCCAAGTTTCACAATCCAAGCTTCAGGCAGCTTAGCCTGCAGATACGTGTAGAGGCCGACACCGGACTCTGCTGCGTTTGTCCAGAACTGCGGCCCCGAGCAGTGGCGTACTATATACTGCGCACGTAAGACTCCATCAAAGGAAGCCTCTACATATCGTAGTGCTTTCAAGTGTTGTCGAACACAACCCGAACCGAGAAAGCTTCCTCCCTTATTCAGAACCTCGGCGCTGATGAGACATTAAACTTGCTCTCTCAGCTCTCTTCGGCGCTTCTGAAGCAGCCGACGCGGCCGTTGTGTAGTAACGTTGCGTGATCCCTCGTGCACCGTCACGCCGAAGGTGGTGCCAGCTTTTTTAGAGGTGGATCTCACCCCCAATACTCATGTCCTTTCGTCCAAGCTTCTGTGCATATAGTGTGTTGCTCAAACGCCAGCAGATAATTACGTTGTCAAAGCTGTAACTCTGTATCCAGATCCTTCGTGGCCAGTGCACATTGACCGGCTCAAGTCGTATATTAAGATTTCCTTACCCTGCAGTCATCCTGGAAGATCACCGTAAGATGGTAGCTCTGGCGCCTCGGTGGTAAGTTGTAAAACAAATTAGCAATTCACGTCGCCATCCTCTGGCTCGATGACTCATCGCTGAGCTAGCCTTGCTGCTCCTCAGCGAGCATATTGGTCGCATACAGAATGGGCTAAAATCTTCGCGCAGTAAGCGACAGTATATATAAGCTGCGCACCGTAAGTTGCCGGGTGTCAAAGCGAACGAAGAAATCTACGCAGCTCTCACATCATTTTTTTTACCCTGTTACGGCCTTACTCAAATATTCCACTCGTGATTACCCAGAGCGATAACTCAGCGCTTGTCGTATGCGTTTCTTCGCTCGTGAATCGTCTCTTTTGGCGCTGTATTCCAATTTACGATCATGTGTAGCTGTCTATAGCCCAACGAACGACACTTATGAACCACACATCTGATTTTTATTACCCAAATGAGAAGAAAAATGCCAGGCCTGCGCGGAAAGCGCAGCACAGTCACAGCGAAAGCTGGAAGAGCGGCATTTCTAGAGCCCGTTGTAAACTCTCTTGGGGCTACTAATACAAGCACACTATAGTAATGTACCCACTACGCCATAAATCACAATATTTGTGAAATTGGGAAGCACCTACAACGCCATTATTCGTCATTGTGCGCAGAAGCGAGGTTCCAGCTACACATATGTAAGGCATTATGTGCACTTTGTTTACGTGACGACTGACGACGACGAAGAATTGTGGCTCAGCCCTTTATAATGGGTTGGAAGCTTTAAACGGCTCACCAGTTACGTAATTCGCATTGTGTGACGCCCAGTCGCTCCCACCATGCAATATAACATACATTGACGTGAGAAAGAGAGACAGAGAGAGGGGGAAAACTTTATTGAGACCCCGAGGAAATGGATGATGGGCTCATGGGCTTCCTTGGCAACCAATGCAAGTGCACTTGCGAGGAACCCACTACGCTACAAATCATAATTTCTGTGAAGTAGGGAAGCAGCCACTATGCCATTTTTCGTCATTCAATGGAGAGCCGTGGTACCCGCTAAAAACATGTAAGGCATTATGCGCACTTTGTTGGTGTTGTGCCTGATGACGATGAAGAATTATTGCAGAGCCCCTTGTAGTGGGTTGGAGGCATCCAACAGCCCACTCGTTGCGCAATTCGCATTGTGTGACGCCTGGTTACAGAATTCGCGTTGTGTGGTGCGTGGTTGTTATTTCACTCTTCTACCACACGAAATTACATATGTTAATGTGGTTCCTTCTGGACATGAAGCCTGTATAGCGTCGTTTTGCAAGGCAGTTCCAAGCACCGGCATGGCTCAGAGGTACAACACTGGGCTCACACGCAGAGGGCCCAGGTTCGAACCCCGTTCCATCCTGAAAATTTTTTCTTATTTCGTTTTTTTTCTTATTTCGAGCGATAGTGGTTACGGACACCGGCGGCGGCGGCGGCGGCGGACAACTACGCCACCAAAAACGGCCGTTGAAATGATCTCATAACAGCTTTCGCTGTAAAATGATACATTGTACTTTATGCTATACCATATAGATACAATCGGGCACTCCGCGCGGGAGAGCTATTCAACCACGGAGCTGTATACGCCAGTGCTTCAGGCTGCTCCAGAAAAGAAGATCCTTCACAGACGTTCCATTGCACGAGAAGCCACATAAAGTGGATTGCTTCACGAGTGGGCGTTACGAAGCTGCCCACCCATCATAAAGGATTAAGCCGCGATTCATCATCATAAACGGCCGACTATCACGCGTCGAATCACGTGCGTAGCTACTTAGTTGCATATATATGCTGCGTTCCAGTTGCGTATTATCACGCTATAGGTGTCACGCCATGTAAATCGCGTAATGCGAGAGCGCTGTAAAGCTACATATCTGTTACAAAGGGCTCTGCCACAATTCATCATCATCAGCATCGTCAAAAGCGGCCCGGCTAACGCGGGAATCTGTCCATGGACTGCTTATAGCTTGATATCAGTACTGCCATGCCTGCCGTTCGCCACGCTCTTGACATGGTATTGTTTAAACTGCGTTCATATTAGCAACAAATTGCCCGTAGTGTCGCAGGGTATATACGTCTTTGCAACGTATACTTGTCGGATCACAAAGCATGCCCTATTTCAATAAATGCGCGTATACCTAAAACCACTACTTCCAACGTTCATTGCATGCGATAATCGTCCACTAACGGCGTGTATACGAGCCCGTTGTATGTATATACACTCTTAGAACAAAAGCAGTGCCCAGAACACGCTTTGTGAAGGTTTTCGCTTGTTCCGGAGGGCACTCCTTTTTTCAGGTTGAAACAACTCTCTCTAGACAGAGAGTCAGCCAACGCCTCCTCATGGAGTACAGTACTCCTTCTGCAATATGGCGTCCTGCTGGTACATCCCATCCGACGATGACACAAGTGAGTCATTCAAGATAGAGTGAAGGCACTGGTCCGCGTGAGTAACACTGTCACGTTGAAACAGCTTTGGTATAAAGTTAATTTAGTGCACAAAAATGCCACATTCGCATACGCACACATCCACGCAACTAAAACACGTAAAGCGCTCGCAACTAAAACACGCACATTGGAACAGAGCAGTATACCACTCTCTTATAGGGAGAGGTGTGAACGCAAGTGTGATGTTTGGGAGCGCATCGCGACACTGTTATCGAATACTCACTAGGATCCACGCCTGTAGGCAGGAAATCCGTTCAAATTACGGCCGCTGCTAGCCAATGCAACTAACGCGCTCTTGCATGCATGCATGGAAGACCGCTTCACCCCATTTCGCTACTGTGTTGCTGCGAGTAGCACGCAAGCCTGGTATGTTATGTAGTAATTGACAGCTGACTATAGGTTTCTTCTATTTCGCTGCACTTTCTACACTATAATGCATAGTTTCGGAGTGTAAAACTTTTGTCTTCGGTTTTACCGCATGTATATACAGCGCGCTCCGCCAGCACTGCGCTGTTCGATTCGACTCCCGGACTCGCTCTTTTGAAAGTGTCCCTTTGATTATAAAGGTGCTCGTATAGTTGGCCGCGGGCACGGGATCCAGTACTGGAGGCGGTGGCCACATTCCGATGGGGCCAACATATAAAAGCGCACGCGTATACCTGCAGCCATTCGGTTAACTTTAAAGAAACCCCAGGAAGTAAAAACTAAACCACAATCGCCCAATATGGCGGCGTGCCTTACGATCAATCATGTGTTGGTAACACATGACGGATCACGTGTTGGTAACATGATCCAGCACATGCGTGTTGCCGATCATGTATTGGTAACACATGACTGGTAACAAGTGATGGTATAGAGAGAGAAAAACAACAGTCTTAATTTGGGCCGCAGAGCCCCTTTAAAGGATGAAAAGAGAGAAAGAGGTGGTGAGCATGCGTGAGACCCGAGCGAAAGTAAACGACACTGATATCTTAATAGGAGTTCGTGCGTTGTGTTCGCGAATAACAATTATGGGAGCCGGATTTGTTAATAAAATCTGTTCCGTTTCGAATCAGATACCTGAATCAGATACCGAACTTTACGAACTTGCGCTGCACTTTCACATGCACCGCAACGGAAGTATAGTTCAGCAAGCGCATACAGATATCGAAGAGAGCAAACATGCCACCACTAGCCCTCGCTCCTCAGAAGGCTCTTGCGCGTGTAGCTAAATTTATCCGCGGCTCTAAGTATTATGCGTCGTTCAAATGTGCCTCGAGCGCTAAAGCTTGTCGCGCACCGTCTTGCACCGAGTCCAAGCGAGCGATTGGTGCCGCTTGCAGAATGAGAATTAACGAACGGAAGGAGAAAAGCACACTTTCAATCCTTGTCGCATACCCAATAAAGCAGCCGAGTGTTCTACACAAGTGCATGGTGCGTATAATATAGCCTGGCCAGCCGTCTGAGTGCATATATATATATATATTCAGACGGCCGTACGCACGGGCGCACTTTCCTCATCCGAACTCGGTTTTACGACGTCTGTTGGCGCGCTTCATTTTCGTGGCGCGTATATTTATTTAGCTGTCTCTTCTCCATAAGCTCACAGTTATCCGCTTCCATTGCGCAACTTGCGCTTTGCATGGAGAGCGAGAAAGCAGAAACAAGAACAAGGCAAACAAACGTGGCATGGTGTTGTCGAATGGGCGCCTCAAGACGCTTATATGCAGGGCTCATGCGAAGTATATACATATAGCAGGGACCTTCCAGCTAGCGGGCCGCAGTCACGAAATCTATAGTCTCCAAGGGCCGGGACAGTGAAGAAGGTTGGAGCGAGAGGGGCCGGGGGGGGGGGGGGGGGTTGCAGGTTTTCTTCACCGCCAAGACACACAAACCTGAAATTCCTTTTCGGGCAATCATGTGGGAGCATGGCTCATGACAGCATGTTATCTCGGGCTATCTCCAGACCCACCTAAGCTCATTAACCCTTTGAGGGTCGAATTTTTTCGCGAAATCCAGTCCAAAAATGTGTAATTTTTTTATTGCTGAAATAAGTTCTTCAGATGATTCTATTCAAGAAAAAAATTGTCTAAAATTTTTTTTCGTGACCGTAAAGTGACAAAAAAATCATTTTTGTTGTTACATACATATGGTTTATTCGTAGTAAAATCAAGCAAAATCCTGAAAAAAAAAGCTTAACCTTTTTTTATAAATAAAATTTATGCATTGTATTAAACGTAGCTCACAGACATACAAAAATAAGCGCACCATAGTACTTTTCCGGTTAAAAATGCTCGGGCTCTAATACAAAACTTTTCAGCGTGTTATAGTCATTGAAGCATGGCTCGCCGCGCACGCTTTTCAGATGTCGCTCCGTGATCGTCATCGGAGTCTAAACTCGTCAAAAAATCCTCGTCTGACAAACTGAAATCCAATTAATCAGATTCTGATTCGGCACTTGGGGAATAGTCCGCATCGGAAGAATCGCTGCTCGACTCACTGGCAGCAGAGCAACCGGCGCGCGCTTCCATAGAGTAAGCGAACTGCGTCAGTGAGCGCACGGAAGAAAACTCTATGGTTGTGCGCCCGTCCGGAAAGGAAAACGAATGAAAACTCTACAGTAATCCTTCGCCTTATCGCCAACAAGACGTAGGTAGCTTTTCCGAGACCCCAAAAACAGGAAACGCAATCACGGCGGCGTCGTTTGTGTAATTTAGCGCCGCACGGAAAGAGATATAATCGCGCCCCGGGGTGCGATAAACGAGAGAGTAACAAGCGGTCACTCTTTGAGAGATTAGAAACCAAACAGCCATCAGCTTTGCGGGCGCAAGAAGCGAAAACCACCCGAAGGACGAAATCGAAACCAGCCGCACCGCGTGCGCGCGTTCCGATGCGCAACTGAACGCCGCCGCGCCGCTTTGGAAAGCAAAAAAAAAAAAAAAAAGAAAGACGGAGATGTATCGGCGCATTGAAAAAGAATTGCATGTATTCCCGAAGCGTGGCAGCACATTCCAAGCAAGAGAAATGATCGAAGAAGGCGCGCGTTTGAAACCAACCACTCCGCGGGCGCGCTCGGTTGCGCAAGCGATAGCCGGCGCGCCGTTTTGCGAAGCATAAAAAAAGCAACAACGGAGAGACTTCTGCGCATGAAAAAAATTCCACGTATTCCCGAAGCGTGGCAGCACATGCAAAGCAAGAGAAATGATCGAAAAAGGCGCGCACTTTAAACCAGCTGCACCGCGAACGCGCGCGGATGGGCAAGCGATAGCCGGCGCGCCGTTTTGGGAAGCAAAATAAAAATACAACGCAGAGACATTGGCGCATGAAAAAAAATCCACGTATTCCCGAAGTGTGGAAGCACATGCCAGGCGAGAGAAATGATCGAAAAAGGCGCGCGTTTTAAAAATAAACGCTATGCCGTACATGTACGACGAAAACCCTTTGGTACCAGGAAGCTTCTGCCGTACATGTACGGCGAAAACCCTCAAGGGGTTAACTGTTGTGGATCCGTTCTTGGTTAGCAACTCGCAAAAGGTTGTTGATTTCCTGGGCAGTCAGAACAAAAAAATAACTGCCTTCAGTGTTAATATCCAAGACTTGTTTTATTCTTTACCGCATAATTTTCTGTTGCAGTGTGTTAAGGAAACCATAACTGAACTAAATGACGAGACGCGGTTTGTTGATAAATGTGGCATACCAGTGCAAAGTTTTCTTGAACTTCTCCGTTTCTATCTTGATTCTACATTTGTATCATGGCAAGGGTATTTGTTTGTTCAGGCCTCGGGTGTCTGCATAGGCTCTAGAGTTGCCCCGGTTCTCAGTGATATGTTGTTGAGTAGGATATCCGCGATCTCGAGCGACATTTCGAGGGTTGGGGCACACATATATTTAGGTATGTAGATGATTACTTAGTCTTCATGGAAAGCGAGGGCGGCACCCATGGTATGGTCAACATTCTCAAACCATTTAGGGAAAGGGGGAATGGTCCTGTTTTCACGTGCGAAGTTCCCAACCATAAAAATGAACTCCAGTTTCTCGACCTAAATTTGCGATTTAAAAGTGAGCATGTTTGTTGTATTTACGCTCCACGATCGGTAAAGCCCCTCCTAAACTTCACATCGGCCCATTCAAAACTTGTAAAAAACGGTATTGCCACCTCCTGTTTGTTCTCGGCCATCTCAAAATCGTGTTATCATACCATAGACGAAAGCTTCCAGAATTAGTGCGATCGGCTAATGGCGGCCGGTTTCCCCACTTCCTTTCTGGCAACTGCCTCTGAGCGTTTCCTAAAGAGAATTAAATCTAATGCGCAATCTGACAACCAGATAGCAACTTCACGATGCGACCGAAAACGGTTTGCTGTGATTCCATATGTACATTCCATTTCGCATAGATTAAAGAAACTTTCGGGGCAGTATGGGGTTGACGTTGTTTTTTCGGGTGGCATCAAATTGGGCAGCCTGTGTGGCAAGATTGAAAGACGCGCAAATGGGGTTGGAAGGGCAGGTGATAATACCTGCTCAATCAGGCATGTTAAGAAGTACACCGCGTTTTCAGAGGGGGTTGTATATAGGATTCCTTGTACCTGCGGGTCTG
Organism: Rhipicephalus sanguineus; assembly: GCF_013339695.2. Taxonomy (NCBI): domain Eukaryota; kingdom Metazoa; phylum Arthropoda; class Arachnida; order Ixodida; family Ixodidae; genus Rhipicephalus; species Rhipicephalus sanguineus. Next base: position 124,707,467 of record NC_051178.1, read on the forward strand.
TCTACATCGGACAGACTGCCAGATGTATTAATGTTCGGATGCGCGAGCATGAGAATTCTTTGAAGGGGGGCGTTTCGTCTCACCTCGCCAGCCACTGCCGGGATTGCGGGTGCACGCCTTCGTTTGAGCAAACGTCCATCATCACTCGCCATCATAATCAACGCACACGTGAGATTTCCGAGGCGTACCACATGGCTAAGTGCGATAGTGATTATATAAGTCAGCCATCATGCAGTCTCATTATCGGAACAAGAAATCCGTTTCATTGATCGGGTGTAATCTTGCGTGGCACGTGTGTTTCTGTTATATATATATATATATATATATATATATATATATATATATATATATATATATATATATATATATATATATATATATATTTGTTTTTTCAAATAATATCTTTTAGTTGAAGATGAGCGCTTGTCCCGTCCTCTTCTCTTGTGTGCCTTGTCAATTTCGTGCTCTGTGCAAAGATAGGGGTGTAACGTTGCCATTTGAAGATAAGCCTTTCCCATATGGGTCACCTCCGAAGGGGATTTGACTTCAGGTTTCGAGAAACACATCGGCACTGATCTTCAGAATGACTGAAATCTATGCCGATTCTGCAATATATATAGAGTTTTTGTTCCACTGTCATGTTTATTGTGGCCACGTGGTCTGGTTCACGAAAAAAATTGTTTGAGGCCAGTCACGTCTGTGTAGCTCACGAACATACTTATTAAGAAAACAAAAATATACGGGACGAAGACAGTTAGTGTGCGGGCCGGGCCGCTAGCGACAGGTCCGCGGGACGCGTTTTTGAGGCCCCTGGTATATATGCGAACACCAACACGGATGATGCGCATGCATTTATGAAAAGGAGGATGGAGGTGTGAGATCAGTGAATTAGCGAGAGTCCATGTTTTGTCAATGCGCCGAAATGATGTTTTACTTGAAGCGCATTATAGCTACATGCACCCTTTAGCAATATGACGATATATACATATACACCTATGCGTCGCTTCGTAACCACTTAAAGCGATTCGCTTTTCTGATTTAGTCTTGTTTTCTTTTTATTTGAATGAACTGTCACATACAATACCATCGTATTCACCATTTTTGTTTTCGGATGGTACCCAATGAAATATACTAATTTTTGCAGCATTTACTTTAAAGTAGGAACGCCTATAGGTTTATTAAGAAGTCCGTCTAGGTGAACGGACTTTGCAAAAAAATCCGAAAAAATCCGACAGCACGGAGTGAAAATTATGCTACGTCAATCAGGGACGTAGCCGGGGGGGGGGGGGGGGGGTTCAGACCCCCCCCCCCCGAAATTTTTCAGTTTTGCTTGCGTATATATACACGCGCACATACAAACGCACGCACGAACATACATAAAGTATGGTTGAACCCCTCCCCCCCCCCGAAAAAAATTTCTGGCTACGGCCCTGACGTCAATGCTGAGTATACAATAAACTTCTAGTGTGGGCTTCGCTATAGAGGGCCAAAAGTATGCACCCACCTGGAAGTAATTTCCGGTAGAAGTCACGGTGAATATTGTTGTTGGCACCCGAAGAGTTTATTTACATAGTTTTCTTTTACATCTGGATGTGCCGGAAATAAGGGTGAGAGCACGGCTGAACCACCATGCAGCCCATGAGACCCCTCCATAGTAATTTTTGTAGCAAACTATATGCTCAATAACATCGAGTTGCCTTGTTTTCTATACTGCATTATTTTGTGGCCGATTCCGGCTCCCTAATCATGTGGTCCTGCTTCCGTGGCTTCAAGAAGGACTCGCCCACCAAAGGCCAGAGTCAACTCTTTCGCGAAGAGGATCGAGGGCACGCCATGACGCGCAGCGTTTCGTGAAGTGCAAAGAACGAGGAGCGCAGCAGGGCACGTATATATGTAGTTGAAAAGAGCGCGCCGCGCCGGCACTCGTTTAGCTGGGTTGTATGACATCGCCTGCATAGCGCCCGACCCGCTGCCGTGATCCAAGCGTAAGAGCTCGCTCCACCGAAGGCGCGTATATACACACACTGCCTGCGTAGTATACACGCCTTTCACGGACCGACTGTTTGTCCTCTCGAGTGGCTTTCAGGAAGCGGCGGTCGGCGGACGTCGAGCGGAGTATAGAGGGGAGAGATCATTCGATCCAGCCGGGGTTCGCCGGACGTCCCGCTAGATCCGTGCAGCGCTGTGACATTCAGAGGCAGCATTAACCAATCAGAGGAGAGTACCAGGCTTGTCCGAGCTGCAAGCTGTTCCGTGTTTCCGTGGCGTACGCATGCACGGCCACAGATTCATCCACCCTCGTTGCGCCAGCGAGCAGGTAACACGGTGAGACTGTCGCAGAACAGCTACGTAATGTAGCCGTGACTTGACAGGTGCGATGACGTCGACACTCAAGAAATTTTGTCACTTGCCGCTTTTATTCATGCAGACACGATGGCGTCCCCAGCACTGCTGGGACCTATACCGCAGGCTGACCCGTCTGGGAAAAGCATTATATGTGCTGTCGCGAACCATACATATTGATTGTCGTGATTACTCCTCATCAGCGTATAAAATCAGACTGCATAGCGGGCGTAAGCGACTTTCGTATACGCTAAAGGGAGATTAAACCGTTGAAAAGAAATGGAGAGAATCAGATAGTGAAGAATGAAGGAAAGAATAACTATAGGCACTGGTGGACCTACGCAATGAAAAACCACACCAGACTACATATGCGCAAACACGAATTGCGGAGCGCAGTTGGGATCCGCGAATCAGGTTTTTCTTCTGACCTTTCTGACTTCAAAGCGTTTTGGTAAAAGGAGTGAGCGACGAAACGAGAGCTGTTCCTTCTCCATGGAGAGAATATTACAAAGTCACAAGCTGAATGCTAAGAATAAAATTCAGGAGCCCTTCCCAATCGGGAAAATGGGGGCAAGCGAAGCTCGGCGTGTACGTGAATGACTAATACTTTTCTTTTTTTTTTCTTAGCGTAGTCACGAAGCCAACAGCGCCTACGCAGTTGGCATCGCGCCTATGCCTAATGACTCACGGTCCTGCACCTGAACTTGAGGTCATGCGTTCGTATCCAGGCAACAAGGAAATGCGGCAACGTAAAATGGCAAGTGACCTCGATAGAAGATCACATTGCCATATAAGAAGCAGCTGATCGCCGACAAGTACATGATCGAGAAAGAATCAGTTATTGCAAAACGGCGCACAAAAATACGCATGTTGCCGACGCACTTTCGAGGGCCACATTTCTTCACGCTCAACGGCGCCAGGTTTCTCGCGTACCGAAGCGCCGCCACTGAAATCTGTAACGCATAACAAGCTTCGCTTGAAAAACTACTGACGATGCTGTAAGACCTTATTATATACCTTCTCCTGCCGCGGCGGTCACTGCACCTCGGCAACAATCGCACGCACGCAGCACACGCAGCGTTGCACGGTTTAGCGCGACACGGAATGGCTCCGGCGCGCCCTCTCTCTCGCCCCGGTGCTCTCGAGTCGCGCGACCGCCTTCCTTTCGACCGAGAGGAGAGCTCGTGGCAAAGCTGTCGCCGGGGGCCGAGGGGACATTTGTTATGCAAACGCGAGAGAGCCCGTGCGCGTGGAGTGTCTCGGCGAGGGAGGGTGGTGTCCCCGCGCCATTCACTCGGAAGCGAGCCCACGCAGGGCCGCTTTCGCGGCAGATTATTCAATTTGCAATCACGCGCGCGCCCGCGTTAATGTGTGGCCCGTCGCCACTCAGAATTGTGGTGGCTCTGTAATAAGCCGCCTAAGTCTGTGGTCCAAATAAGCCCATTTCATCTGAACGATTTCCGCAATGATTCAGTTCCGCAAAGCAAGCGGTCGGCAACAGGACACGTCGGGCACGGTATTACCGCTATCACTCACGAAATGTGCGAACATTGCTCGCCACATTTCGCGCATCTATGTGATTCCGGAAAATAAAATGGGCCAAGAGAAAAGGTTTTTCACGGCCGTATTGCAATGTAAGCAATATTTCGGTGATCGATTCTCGCATTTTCTCAGTGGATCGGACACCGTCAGCGCTTAGACGCATCTGAGCAGCGTCGGAGCCATATGAAAACATTCGAAAAGAATCCATACCATGACCCCAGGAAAATGACCTCGCCCCACCTTCCCTAAAAAAAAGTAGATCTGCAGAGTATCAGAAAACAAAAATAAAAAAAGAAATAGGGATGAGAGAAAACAAAAACCTTATATCCAAACATTGCTTTATTTCTGAAAAAAAAGAACAAAAACAAACGAGATTCCAGAAAATATGTTAATAAACAAGCTTTAGCCCTACAACAATGATAAAAACAACAAAAAGTGTTCCTCATGCTGTAGGTTCAGCAAGTGTTCATTGGTTTAGTCAGCAGGAGACTGTATACGCTCGAGATTATACGAATTGATCCATTGGTGGGAAAAGAAGCGGCTAGCGAATGGCCGGGACAGATAGCGAGAGAATATTATACGGTAACAACTGTTCGCTTTAGACTGCTGGCTCAGTGACTGTGCTCAGTTGCTGACCTTGAAGATACGGGTCTGATCTCGGCCGCGGAGGTCGCATTGTGATGGAGATGAAATGCTAGAGACCCCTGAATGGCATTCCCAGGATTTGGGGGGGCAACTGTACGTGGCGCCATCTCTCGGCGGCAGCAACGGCGTCCTGCCATAACTGAATGGGAAATTGGCGAAAAAAAATCATACCTGACGAAGAAAGCTAGTTACCAAAAAGGACTCCCGGTTATATTCTGTAGAGACCCACTGGAACATTTTGATAAAATTTCAGTATCGCACTGTATACAAAGCGTGTGGCTTCTCAGGAAAATTGAACACCGCCCATTAGAAACACATGGGGCCCCATTGTAAAATAAACACTCTGGGAAGCCACGCGGTTTGTAGTGCGACACTATTTTTTTTTTTCAAAATGTTCAAATAAGCCTCCGCTGGTGTGGAACCTGAAGTCCCTTTTTGGTAACCAGCTTTTTTTCGTCAGATACGATTTTTTCCCGTCTGTTTCCCATTCAGCTACTGCAGGCTACCGCTGTCACCGACGAAAGATGGCGCTACGTCCGCATTTCCCCAAATCTTGGTCACGCTGTGCGATGTCAGCGCACGTTAAAGAACACCCGGTAGTCAGAATTATCCGGAGCCCAACGCTATACACGGCATCTTTCACATATCAGGGACGCCGTAGTGGAGGGCTACTGCGTACGAGTCACTACATGGGACTGTAAACACCATGGAGAAACTAACCAACCAATTCTTCTGTAAAAAAATTAACAGCAGCTCGCACACGAGCGCGCGCGCACGTATACGCAGAAAACAGACGCACGCTCACAAACGAACACGGAGAGAAAGAGAACGCGCCTGAAATAAAAAAAAAAGTGAGACTATTTTTAAAGCAAGAGTGATAGTGAAACTTTAATTCATTGATCGAAAGGAAAAGCTTCCTCGATTTATTGGTTAGATCCCCATTTAGTAAATGACCACACTGGCCTCGGCATACTTCGCTTGACCTGATTTATAAGGGACTATTGTCCTTACAGGTCTCAGCTATCTGCATGTCTCGTCTTGTTAAGTGAGTGCGACACATATCGTTACGTGCACGTATAGGTATACTGCGCCACACCACAGGCAGACGGCCCTGTATACCGAGTGGGGACGTTTAATATAGTCTAAGCTGTATGGGGGTAGTCTCGTATCTGAATCTTTCATTCTAAAAAGACAGGGCGTGCAAACACGGACACAGGAAAGAAGTCAGGACACGACAAACGCCGTCTAACAACTTCTTTCTTGTGTCGGTGTTTGCACGCCCTGTCTCTTTAGAATGAATACTTACCAACTAGCTCAGCTCTCTGTTATTCTAAACCTGAATCTTTCGTTATATGTATTCGGCGGCTTCCTCGCTGCTTTGTTTGGGATGAGGGGAAGGATACAGTTCCACTTTGGTGAACTAGAATTTCTCATCAAGGGAAAATAAATGTGATTTTGTGTGATTGTTGTTGCTGGCTGTTATTGTGGTTCAAACCGTCGGCCGAGTTATTTACCGCCGCCCGATGTGTGCAGATAAGGCTACCCGGGCAATCCCCTCTGGGCTGTGGTAAATATGTGTGACACCCCAAAAACGCACTGCCGAGGCAGTCCCGTCAGGCTTTTTACACCCGTGCCACAGTCCGGAAAGGAGGTGTTTCTTCTCTCCATTGAAAAGGTCTCTGGCGAGTAGTCCTCTCCTTTCCCCTGAATTGCAATGTCCCCGGGCACCAAAGCCGGCGGTGACGGCGGGCGAAATTCTTTGGCATTAGTGCGATACTATAGCTCTGGTCACGTGTCCCTTGAGAAACATGCGGCACGTTTCTCGGAAGTCCGTGATTATCCCCATGTCTTTATGTTAGCGGAGTTTTCTTTGCGAAACTTCCTTTGGTGTTTTGATAACAGTAGCTGTTATATATACTGCTGCTCATTTGATTAGTATGGCCACGACGTATTCCTGACTGGACGAGTAATCGATGTCAGGGGTCACCTGACATTGATCTTATAAAATGTGGTTATATAAAACAGTTACAACATGTCGGCTTTCCTGGACGATCAACCACGCGCGTGCGCGATCACCTCGTGTGACCGTAGCAGACATTTTCATAGAATTTCTTTGACAGGCAAAACAGATAGCGCGACCTAACTTTGAGGTCACGATTTCCGAGTATCCCTAATACGATGACGATAAATTCATTCAGTCAAGACAGGGAGGACCGAAGGTCGCTGTTGAGCTAGGAGATCTCGCTCTCAACCGATACCAGAAAATATATCGTTAACGAGGTGCTGGCAAACACAGTCACTATCCCTAACATAATCGACAAATGACAGACTCTTGCTGACCGGAAGAGGTTCATTGTCATGTCTACTCCTGCATATGCACGTTTTGCTTCTTCACCTCATTTTACACTGCAGCGTAAAATGAGACGTAAGATGAGGTGCTCGATGTTGGCTGTTAAGAGGATGTAAAGCAGGGAATGCCCTGCTTTGCATCCTTTTTGAAAGAATGATGTAATTTTCCTACATCGTGATTTGGAAGATTTACAAAAGGGCATACTCGAACACCCTGATTAGCATGTCGCGTTAGCCCATTTTGGAGTATATACTAGCGGCTCAATTGGCGCGCGTTGTTCAGTACATGCCTACATTCTCCCCCTCTCTCCCCTTCCAAAATATGGTAGCAGAACAGAATGTGGAACAGAACAGACGCGTACAGAATATACATGACTTGGCGCACTTTTCAAAAACCACTTTAGAGTGGCTTTTACGGTGTGACTTTCAACGTTCTACTCGTCAGGAAAGGAACGCGACGCAAAATACAGAAACGAAGGGCCGTCTCGCGCTCATAACTTCGAAGCAGTTCTTCCTTTTACGTCTCTCGTTTTCTATTTAGGTTTGTTACGCACGCACTTTAAGCAAGGCTTTTAAAACCTACTCGCTAACTATCTTAATAATAATAATATCTGGGGTTTAACGTCCCAAAACCACCATATGATTATGAGAGACGCCGTAGTGGAGGGCTCCGGAAATTTCGACCACCTGGGGTTCTTTAACGTGCACCTAAATCTAAGTACACGGGCCTCAGACATTTTCGCCTCCATCGAAAATGCAGCCGCCGCGGCCGGGATGCGATCGCTAACTATCTTATTGAATTGTACTCTTTCCTTCACTCTCCGTCTTTCCAGACGTCGGTATCTCGGCGTACGCGGCAAAAACCGGGACGATTCCGACAAGGCGCCCCGTCGGGCAAGTCGGGCTTCCAGGCAAACGCCGGACGTCTCGAAGAAACCTTGCGCGGCCGAGAAAAAAAAAAAGAAGGAAAAGAGAAGGACAACCACTGGTACAAGCCGTCTTCGGTGGAAGTCATCGATCATCGGCGCTCAAAACACACACGCACGCCGGGAGGAAGAACAGGAAGGCATGGCCGCAACGAGGAAGTGGACCCGCTCCGAGCCCACACACACGCGCGCGCCCCCTCCCTTCGCGGACACAAAGAAAGCCAGAAACTCAATCTTTCAAGAGGGGCACCGGACTCTGAATAAGAAGGCCAATAGGACTCGCCGTCCGAGCGATACGGGGCGCCCCTTCCTTCTCTCTTTCGACACAGGGACATTTGGAGGAGGCAGACCCAACCAAGGAAGACGGAGCCTCTGCCATCTTTACTCTTTCTTTTTCTGGCCTCGTGGTTTCCGCGGTAAGCCCCCTTGTTGCCGCAGCATGCCCCATACTACGCGCCTTTCGAGCTCACCCTTTCCTTTGTGCTCCCGCGGCGAAGTCGTGCCTCCCCTTCATTCGATACGAAACACTTTTTCCGAGGAAAGAAGCGTTCCCTGACAAATACCGCTATGCGGAACAGATGCGTCCGTTTTGAAAGCCTGCTCCATAATCGAACTCCATGGTGGGAGCTGGAACTTTGCGAACAAGATTCGTCGTTGTTGACAAGTTGAAAAAGGCGCGCAACCCCCCGTGCGAGCAAGCTGATCGAGTCACAGTGCGTGGCAAAAAAGAAAAACAAATTGTGTTCTGAATAGGTGCTTCCCCTGTGAACGGCTCTGTTCGGGGAGAACTAAAGAACATCCTGCCAGACACGTCCACATCGATGTGAATGTACAACATCTCATACTACAACGCTCAAGAGACGACGCATAACGACGACAGTTATTACGCAAATTAATGGCACTGAGTGTCCACCCAGGAAGGTCCGTGGAACCAGGATGTTCCTGAGGCCTTTCAGTGTCGGAAACATCCTGGATCCACGGCCAACTCATACGGAATTGCTGGAACCAAGCGGATTTCTAGAAGCGAGCGATACTCTTGGAAGTTATTGAGAATAGCGTACTCTCTAGTGGACACGGTTGCCAGGTTTGGCTACTTATTTAGGCCTGTGGCGCAAGAAAAAAGCGTCTTGTCGACATGGCTACTTTTTTGGCAACTTTTTTGGGTACTTTCTTGTTCCCTCGATTTGAATCGAATTACGAATGTCTTGCGACGTCGCAGCCACTGGCGTTCGACTATGCAGTGTCAAAACATGGAGGTCAAGGCGTGTTTCCAGCTCTGATAATTGAATTTCGCGCTAGGCATTGCACAAAATACTTTTCTGTAAGTGGCTGGGTCTTGGGGGAATACTGTCGCATGGGACATCATTTTGCAGTCCACCTATAGCTGAACGGGACTTTTGAACAGGATAATAGAAAGCTCTCCACATCCAAGAGGGTCTACACTCAACATTAGAAATCTTATATCCGCCGAACTGTCTGTGTTATTTCCTGGGATTAGGTATGGACTGCGACCCGGTAATACAGTGGAACCTCGGTGATACGATCACAACTCATACGAATTTCGGGGTGATACGAAATTTTCGTTGGTCCCGGCCAAGGCCCATTGGCCTCATTGTAATGGAGTACGGTTAATTGTTGCGAACCGATTTTCACCTTATAGCGACGTTTGATACGAACGTTCGATACACCCAAGTTCGAAGAGGTGCTGTCCGCGCTGTCGCGGAAGACGCGCCAAGCACGTGCGAGCGCGGGAACGCAAGCGTGGGCATTCACGCCACACCGCCAAATTGTCAGAATCACGGTGTAAGAAAAACACTTTTCATACGGTCAGCATAAACCTTCAGAGACGCGTCACGGCCTCCGAGTGTCGCGGGTCACAACGCACCTGGTTCATTAATTAAATGCGCGCGTACGGGCCGTATATTTACGAGTGCTGGTATGATTGCCGACTAGAAACGTAACTGCACATTCAGTATTCTTCCTGACGTTGCCGCAGCCCTGGCAAACAATAAATGAAATTGTACGCCAGCTTTCTTTTGTCGCATGCTAATTTTCCGTGCCTTCTGGTGATACGAATTTCGGATGATACGAATATTTTTGGTGGTCCCGTGAGATTCGTATCACCGAGGTTTCCCTGTATTAGCTGCTCGGACTTCATCATTACACGAGAAACGATTGCGAAAGATAGTACAGTTCATGCTTCAATCCCAGCAACTGTGATTTTACATTTTAACATAGTAATTTTTATTTTGAAGGGTTCTTATTGACACTTGCACCAAAACGCTCTAGCATTTAGTCATTCCAAATAAACAGGCCACAGTTGTTTTCACACACGCAAGGCTACTTTTGGTCACTTCAAGTGCTCTTGGCTGAAGGTGGCTACTTTTTGGCAAGCTTTTCCGATTTCTTAGCTATTTTTGTCATTTCGACCTTGCAACCCTGCTGATGGAAGCTCGTATCTGAATAATTTAACCTGACTTCTCCCCGTTGCGTGTCAACATATTCCGTGTCCGTCTTACTGTATTTATGTCCACTTCAAGAGTTGTTACGCCACTGGACTTCGCGTTTATGTGATTTTCTTTTATGGCCTGACTACAAGACTTAATACGCGATAAATTTAAGTACGACTTTTTATGATTTTGTTCCATGGTCATGCTTTTGATTATTTCGATCTATTGACTTTTAGAAAATTATTATATAGCTGCGCAATACATGTACAGGGTCCCAGCTAACCTTGACCAACCTTAATAATAGTACCAAGAGCTCTGGAAAAAACACCAGGCCTGCGCGGAAAGGGCAGCACCGTTACAGCGAAAGGTGGGAAAGCGGCCTTTCTAGAGCCCGTTGTAGAATCTATCGGGGACACTAATACAAGTGCACATACAAGGTACGCGACTACGTGCTATGTTATAAGTCATCGTAAATTTCATGAAGTAGGGAAGCACCCACTAAGCCATTATTCGTCATTATGCGTGGAAACGTGGTACCCGTACACATCTAGCTGTAAGACATTATGTGCACCTTGTTGATGAGACGGCTGATGACGACGAAGAAATATGGCTGAGCTTTTTGTGACGGGTTGGAAGCTTTAAATGACCCACTAGTTACGTAATTCGCACTGTGTGACGACCGGTCGTTATTTCACTCTCCCACCACGCTATATAACATACGTTAACGTGAGAAAGAGAGAGGGAGAGGGAAAGAACTTTACCGAGACCCTGAGGAAACGGATCGTGGGGGCCTTATGGGCTTCCTTGGCGACCAATGCAAGTGCACTTGCGAGGTACCCACTGCGCTATAAATCATTTCTGGGAAGTATAGGCAAGCAGCCACTATGCAATTTTTCCCCATTCCGCGGAGAACAGTGGTACACGCTAAACACCTGTAAAGCATTATGTGCACTTTGTTGATGCTGTGCCTGATGACGATGAAGAATTGTGACAGAGTCCTTTGTAATGGGTTGGAAGCATTCAACAACCCACTCGTTGCACATTTCGTATTGTGTGACGCCTGGTTACAGAATTCGCATTGTGTGACGTCTAGTTGTTATTTTACTCTTCTACCACGCTATATTACATATGTTTATGTGGTTCCTTCCCGACATGAGGCCAGGGTCTTTTTGCAAAGGCGTTTCAAGCACCGGCATAGCTCAGCGGTAGAATACTGGGCTGCCACGCAGACGGCCCAGGTTGTAATACCTAGCCCGTTAAAACTTGGCTAGAAGAAAAAGGGGAGTATCGACCATGGTGTACCGATTGTTTACTTTGTAGGAAACCTGAATCTATAGAACATGTATTTGTAGACTGTTGGAGTGCGATCTTCTTTTGAGATATTATGCAAAGAACCTTTAAAAAAGAATTACTTCTCACGCCACACGGTATTCGTTATTCAGCTACAGGTCAAGGCACAGTGCCCTATAACATGTTTTTTCCTGCTTGGAATTCACAGTACTTGGAGAAACCGCATGGCTGTAAGTAACTGTGACATAAATTCGACACCAGTGAACTCTTACTTTGCCGAGTTGGCGAGCAGACTACGCGAAGTGTTTCGGAAATAGGAATATGACGAAGAAGTGCTGGTACTATACGGATGCTCTGGTCAAAATGAAAGTTTTGTAATCTCAACCGCACGCTAAAAGCGCTGCGGAGGGAAAGTGTCCAATGTCTGGAAATAAAGAAAAGAGAAGAACCCCGTTCCATCCTGGACATTTTTTCTTATTTCGTTTTTTAGATGCGAAGCATCTCTTGCTCGGGGGTATGTCCCGCGGCATCGACCTGGGCGTCCGCACTCACACTATGCATGCGCAACTCTCCTCCTTCCCTCTCTATCATATCGTGGTTTTCGCACCTAAAGCCCCAGAAATCGCTATATTACCAATTCAGCTTTATACTACACACGGATGTCCAAACATGTGTATGCATATTTTTTTCTCGTCCACTTCCTCGAAGGCATGACATGGTGCCCCTACCTCGGAAGCGGTGTACTGTTATGCTGGGTGTAATAGAGATGAACTATAAAGAAAAGTCAAGGAAAAAGGGTATAACCATATTACAGCCGTTTCGCATATAGATACCTTTCACAGGTGGGGGAAAGCATATGGAAAGTTTACGAGCAGAGCGTGAGGCAGTGCTGCATGGTGGTGATGACAACAAATGAAACACACTTCTGGAACAGCGTTCACCACGCAACTAATAATGGTATATATCATGTAATTACCTGAAATCGAAGCTTAGGCGTTTGCTGGTTTTATCTTCGGCGTCGGCGGCGCTGTCCGTGAGCGAAAAAGTTGTCGTTTGAACGCGGTTCAGCCGAATGTGTCGAGCGACAGCTCGGTTTTGCTGGGCGAGACCATTGGGTTGCAGAGATTTAACGTTACTGCATGTCTCGGTTTAAACAAGGAAGATGACAAGCCTACACGCTACGACTACACGCCGCGGCAAGGGGACCAGCGTGTTGCACTGCAGGACAACACACAGCAGACGCTGCTCGGCGCCGTCGGCGCTCTCGGCGCGAACGTGCAGTGAACTTGCACGGCCGCTGGATAAACCGTGGAACTAGGATGCAGCCAACGCCTCTGACGGTGGCGGCACGAAATATTCACTCGAGCCGTTGTTAGTTTTCGCGAACGCGCCGCCGTAGTGTTCTCTGAAGGTCTTTCGCCGGCGTTGACCTTGTCTGAGTTTGAAGGTCAAACACATTCACACAGGCGTTTTATGGGGTTTGTACCGGTAGGAGTAAAACTAGCACTCTAAAGGTGTCGGCTCGGCCCTCAGCCCTTCCCCCGCAGCACAGTTACAGCGAAAGCTGGGAAAGCGGCCGAGAGCCCGTTGTAGACTCTTGGGGCAACTAATACGAGTACACATGTGTGCAAGGTACGCGCTACGCCATAAGTCGTCGTAACTTTCATGAAGCAACCCAATTTATTTTTCAATTGCTTTATATACAGTACCATGTTTGAAGTCTGCATCCCAGGTCAGTGGGCATGGACTGAAGATTGCCGTTGTGAGTGCTTCATCCCGCTTGAGTTACGTCGGCGAAAAGCTGGTGGAGATACAAAATTTCAAAAAAATATTTCTCAAGTTAAAAAAATAATACCCTTTTTTAACTTTGCCAATGTTCAGCTAATACATAGAACTTTCAAATGAAGTATCGTGCATATTTTTAGTCCGACCATCAAGGCAGGTTTTTTGATGCTGAATACAGAGCTTTTATAAAAAAAAGTGAAATTCGCAATTTTTTTTCAGACGATCTGCTACACCTTCAGCGACTAAATTATTTTTCTTTTGTAGTATGTCGAACAGGCCACCAGTACATAATTCATTTCTACCCTTTGGGTTTGCCTTGTTCCTGTAAAAAAAAATATCAAACTTTGCAACTTTATTCAATTATGCTCGTGCGAAAAGCCCTCGAAGAATCGATATACATAAATAAGTCATTATGTTTACAGTTACATCACTTCATTAGCTTGCCGGAAATACCATTTTATTGAGTGCATCCTATAAACGCCTTTTGAAAAAAATTGTCTGATGCCCTTTAGCTCAGTCGGCGCAAAACTACAGACTCTCACAAACAGGCGGGAAAATTTTTGGCAACAGAAATAAACGAGCAGAACCAGTTTCGAACTTGAAGAAAAACATGGAAATTTTTTCAGCCATATTTGTGATGGTCGGAAAAACGCTGGTTGATTTGGCATGGAATGACCCTACTGCAAGTTCAGTTGTTAACTGCCCACTAAGCTACATACCTTTTGCGAACCAGCGAAGCCGTGTTGCCTACGCGTCCATAAGGCAACACGGCTTTGTAATGGGTGGGCCTTTAAAACACCCACTCGTTGCACAATTCACGTGTTTTGACCCCGGCGGGATTCTACGCATCTGCCACGCAATATTACATGCGTTAAGAAGACTCCTTCCACTACATGACATTCATACAGTGAAACCTCGGTGATACGAATCTCACGGGACCACCAAAAATGTTCGTATCATCCGAAATTCGTATCACCAGAAGGCACGGAAAATTAGCATGCGACAAAAGAAAGCTGGCGTACATTTTCATTTATTTTTTGTCAGGGCTGCGGCAACGTCAGGAAGAATACTGAATGATTGCCAGTTACGTTTCTACATGTCGGCAATCATACCAGCACTCGTAAATATACGTCCCGTACGCGCGCATTTAATTAATGAACCTGGTGCGTTGTGACCCGCGACACTCGGAGGCCGTGACGCGTCTCTGAAGGTTTATGCTGACCGTAGGAAAAGTGTTTTTCTTACACCGTGATTCTGACAATTTGGCGGTGTGGCGTGAATGCCCACGCTTGCGTTCCCGCGCTCGCACGTGCTTGGCGCGTCTTCCGCGACAGCGCGGACAGCACCTCTTCGAACCTGGGTGTATCGAACGTTCGTATCAAACGTCGCTATAAGGTGAAAATCGGTTCGCAACAACCGTACTCCATTACAATGAGGCCAATGGGCCTTGGCCGGGACCAACGAAAATTTTCGTATCACCCCGAAATTCGTATGAGCTGTGATCGTATCACCGAGGTTCCACTGTATAGCGTTTTTTTTTTTTTTCCCACGAAGCAGTTTCAAGAAATAGCGTGGCTCTACGGTAGAACACCTGCTCGCCACGCAGACGGCCTGGATTCTATTCTCACTCGAACCGAAGTTTTTTATTATTTATTTTGTTTGCATCTGTCTCGATTTTTCGGTCACGGATAAGATGATGATTTTTCGCTCACAACCAACGACACCGACGCCGACACCACAATTTCTGCGAAACGAGATCTTTAACTCTATATCGCGTTAAATGGGTTTTGCCAAGTGATCTATCCTGAAATTTGAATTCACTAGTAAATTCCCAACCTGCTCCCCACTCCCCCTTGATTCCCAGAGCAGAGCTCTCTCAGCTGCGTAGCCGCTGTCAGTTGCAGAAGGGAGTGGAAGGTTGGCCGTAGCTGCCTTGCCTCATATCGGGGTTGTTCACTCTTCTCAAGGATGGAGACGACTCCTTTCTTTGCAAAACAACTCGCTATTTATGTACAGAGTATATATACAAGGTTACATGGCAGCTATGTACATTGGAACTTTCGCAATATCATTCGGCAGAGCCGACAAGTGCATAGCACCGCTCCTGCGACAAGAACCTCCGTGAGGAGCCGGGAGCCAGGTTTTAACCCCCTGATTGCTCCTCCCAATTCTCCCCACGGCAAATCAAAACAACTCGGCCCGCTTATTGGGCCAACCGTAAATTGGTCTGCCGGAGGCCTCCACCCCCTCTCTCTCTCTCTGAAGCCTTTTGAGCCACCAGCCTGAGAGAGAGACGTGGAAGACGCCCGGCAACCGACATTCTCAGAAGTGCACTCAAACAAACATACACGATGGTGGCGTCGTTCAAGTATACCCTGACCGTGTTCATACACTGTGCGGCCGGTTAACTAGCTGAGCCCTGCCGTCCCTCCTCGGAAACATCTCGCATCCGTTGACAGGCTTTTAACAGTCACTTTGCGAGATTTATCTGTGCCACGTGCACCGTCCTCGGCGACATCTCGTCTCCGTCGACAGGCGTCCACGGATCCTATGCGAGATTTACGGTGTCACAGTCTTAGCTTCCTTCGCACCGCTTCGCGGACCCCCCGCGGGGCTGCGGGCCGCTGCGTTGGTCGTTAAACCGACGGTCAATAGGGCGCGTCTTTTTGTCCGAACGGTTATGGGCAGCTGGAAAGTGTTCTTTTGTCCCCGCGCTTCCTACACTCAAACCGAGCGTCGCTGCGCTCCGATCTCAGCCTCGAGGCTGGCTTCTTGGAAGCCGCCTTCTGGGGAAAGACACAACTATCCCCCCCGTTCTCGACACGCCGGACCTTACATCACTGTTCTTAAAATTGGATGGACAGTCTATACGAGCAAGTGTATATGGTAGAGCATATATATATATACGGTATAGACGCGTCGGATCAGACGCAGCCATGTAGACATTATCTTCAAATTGTGCTTTTCAAAATATTCGCGTTGCACAAAAGGCTGAGCCTTGCAAACGCGAAGGCTGAGTACAAAAGACTTCGAGAATTTCGTACCGACATTATTGCCTTATATCTCATGATCGATCCCAGCGTAGCAAGATACGACCACCAGCACACATTCGCCTTCCGTTATTCCAGTCGCCTATTGGATAGAATTGACAAAAAAATCCGTGACCAGGGGCTATCGCTGCAGTCATACACAAGTGTTTCTTCAAGGCAGCAACCAGTTGTCGAAACGTTTGCTCCAGCGACACCACCTGTTCAAGGATTTTTTTTAACAGCGAAGCTTTTGTCGCTCGCCGTAGTTTGCGCGGTGTCACCAGAACAACATCATCAAAAGATTCATCCTCAACCGGCACGCGCTCTCTTCATCCTCTTCTTGATCGTCATCTTCATCTTCTGCTTCGCTCCCAAAACACAAGCGCCGATTTCTCCGGCGCACGGCGCAATAACTCTGACGGGCGAGACAACGAATACAGAGAGAGAGAAAGAAAGAGAGAGAGAGGGAAAGAAAGAGAAATTAAGGTAGAGAAAGAGATAAATTCTAGGGGGAAAATTTTCTGTGCGAGGCGAGATTCGAACTCGCGTACACACCACCCGAAGGCGAGCGCATATAGCAGAGCACGGCATGGCCTTGTATAGCACAGTATAGAACGGGGGTGGGAAAGGGAAGTGAGGGAGAGGGGGACAGATGTGAGTCTGAGGAGAAGAAAAAGGAGGACAGAAGAGAGTAAAACATGCCGTAGAAAGAAAGAGAGAGATAGAGAGAACGAAAGGCAGGAAGAAAAAGATCGAGGGAGAGAGATAGAATCAAAGAAAGAGAAATATATAGAGAGCGAGAGAAAGATATAAAAATGAGGAAGCCAGAAATACAGAGACAGAGAGAAAGAAATATAAGATAGAGAAAGAAAGATCAAAATATCGGGACAAAAAGAAGAAAGAGAGAGAGAGAAATAGGGAGGTGAGGGTGAGGGGAACGCCACGAGCACCGCTGCTACCTCAGTCTTCGCATCAATAGTGAGGAGCTGCTCTACATTCTTTTCTCTTCAAGCCTCCACCTGCTCCTGGATTTCTGCCTTGTTAGGATAAAACTGGATACTTTCGCGCAATTTGCCGCATCTTCCCGCTGGAACCGCAAACCCCGTGGCGCACAACTGACAGGCGGGAGGGACATTCCTAGAACGTGCGCGCAGATATATTCACCTCGGCAGAATTTTGTGTTTGATTCCGCAAGCCTTTAGGAAAGCTGCAAGTGGCTCCTCGATCGACGCGGCCTCGCGGAAGGCCTTCTCCGAGGCTGCCGCGAGACACGTGGGATAATCGGCCTCCTTTTCCACACTCAGAGAGAAAGAGAGAGAGAGAGAAACGATAGAGACGACAACGAGGATCGACGAGGCCTCCACCGTTGGAGGGCCCGCTCTCCCGAGAAGTCTCCTTCCTCTTCCCTTCGGGCGCTGCCGCCGCCTTCGCCGGCGCAGACGCCCTCGCCCGGCGCTGCGCCAGACACCAGCGGCGTCTGCGCGCCCGCAAAACCTGCTGCCGCTGCTGTCAGTCACCGCCATTCATCAAGGTCGCGCCGCGCGTGGTTTATAACGGAACGGGGTGGTTCCCGTTGCGCCGCGTTTTTCGCGGCGAGTCGCCGGCCTGATGGATGGGCCGCGTCGTCTTCTCCCATCGAAAAGCCAGGTGGACGAGTCGCCGACGAGCGCCGTCTCCGTGCCCGCCCTGTCTTTCGACGCGCTGCAATGCCGCTTCTCGAGGCTGTGCGACTCGTGACGCGTTTTACACGCTGGTTCCGTCGTTCTTGGCAGGCGTTACGAAGGGTGTTGTGCCAATTATGACAGTCGTCATCGGACGAGTTAAGTACGTCGCTTGATGAAGGGGCCTCTCCTACATATCTTCATTAACTCCTCGTCTCGCGTCAGTCATAGAATCTCATCGCACCACTCGAGATACCTCGATGCATTCATGCAGGCCTGGGAAGTTACTGGACGTGTAAGTATATTCGCTACATGCCCTAGCGTTTTGTGGTTCATGTGCGACCACAAGTCTAGTGATATTTCTGAGACACGGGAGTTAGCTGATTGAATGATTGTCCATTCGCACTACATCGACGGAATCGTGCTGCTCCGCGGCACAAACGACCGGATTTGTGAGCAAGAAAAACTTCGCAGCTCCATCACGACATAACGCATCCGCCCATTCTTGCACATTTGACTCAGGCTTTTTGCACCAAGCACAGCATTCCTGTAATTCGTCAAGTTCCTTGCTTCCACGACATGGCTTCGCGTTACTTTTGGCTCTTTCCCGAGCTGAAAATTTCGCCAGAAGGAAACCTATTCGAGTTAAGAAGAAACATCACACGGAGTGCAAAGGGCCGGCTGATCCCCCTTCCAAAAATGCGTTCCAGAAATGTTTCCACAGCAATGACGGGGGAGCTGGAGCACAGGTGTGCCCATTGCCGATGAGATTGTTTTGAAGGGGATTATAGCCTTGTATACCGTCTAATCAAGAAATGTGTTTGTTCTGGATAAAGGTTTGGTACTTTTTGAACACAACTCGTGTGTTGAAAACAACAGCAATCCTTAGGGCTCATTCGCACCGGTGACACGACCAACTTGGTCGCAAGCGTCTTCTATATTACGCTTATGTCGCAAAGTAACCGGCCGCAAATAGACGCAAATGGTCGCTCTTTGTCGAAAAGCGACTGTACTGATCGATTGTGCAGCCGTGCGACTATACAAAATCGAGTATAGCGAGTCAAAAACGGATGGTTTTCGACCAAAAGCGACCATTTGAGACTCCAAGAGATACAGACTTTTGGGCTATATATAGTTGGTTCTGTATATACATTCAATGAAGCCATGACTCAGGGATCAAGAAAGAGAACAGGAAGCGCACGTTTTGTCCTCTTCATCGGTCCCTGTGTTTTTAACGCTATATGGCTTCGTTGAACATTTGGTACTAAAAAAGACACGCAAATTGGGCGAGTTGGTGAGGTTCCATGGTAAAAATAGAAAACAGCGCTTTCTTAAACACAAGACGAAGGAAGCGCCGTGTGCGTCTCTTCTTACTTCGTCTTGTGTTTAAGAAAGCGCTGTTTTATATTTTTACCATGGAATTTGGTACTATATTTGCGACCGCCGTTACTTTGCAATGCAACATGAGCGACAAAGAACATATATACGCTTGCGACCAACCTGGCCGCGCGACTATATTATTAATCGATGATGCAAATGAGCGCTTACTTGGCGTTATAGTCGAGAGCGTAACAAAAAGAAACGTTTCAAGCAATTTAGGTTACAAGGAGGTGTATATGGAAACCATAAAACACGTATATTTTCGGCCTGTCGTTTGGTCAAAAAGTAACCTTGTTTTTTTATGAAATTATGAACGGATCTGCTCAACCATGCACAACTAAAGAATTAAGGATAAGTATTGCATATATATACTTCTACTACATAATGGTGAAGTGATTACGTGCCATAATTTGTCCTCAGTCGTGTGTAAGTAATAACGAATGACGCGATTGAGGTGAATATATACTATGAAATGAAGAGAAGTCTACGGTGATATATGATGGCTGCTAACTTGAATTTGATGGCTGAATATATGATGGCTGCTAACAGGAAAACGGAACCCCACGAAAAACAGAAAATATAAGTTTCTATGGACACACCCGGTTTTCTCGTTAAAATGTTCAAAGGTTTAAGTTGCGTGATTATCAATTTTTGTGGGCTATAGTCTTACTACACATGCCTCTGCTAAGCTCTAATATACATGTAATATGCAAATGAACAGGAGAAAAATGTAAATGCTTTGCGACACAGTATGGAACAAGGCGGGAAATGCGGTTGATGACGCCTATGGGTCCAGCCATTTTCACTTCGAGAAGACTGACGTGATCACTCCATCTCATACCGCCGCTGAAGCGTACACCCGGAAACTTGCAGCTAATCTTACACGTGATTTCTGAATCGCTGAAACAGCGTTTTATGTTCTCGTTCATTACTTTATCGTTAGCATGGAAAATTGTGAAAATGGTTTTCTTAGGATTTGATTTCAATTTGTTTACTATACGAAGCAAGCCGTTAAATTGTCAATTCATTCGCTTTGATGATCAAGTTTTTTTTTTTTTTAGGCCAGCACCGCTAAAAATGGACGCAGTATCGTCGGCGTATACAACACTATTCGAAGTCGAAGGAATTTTTATAGTGTCACTTATATATACAGTAAATAGCAGAAGTCCAAATATCGATCACTGAGGTATACTCCATATTTCTGTGCGCCAAGGTCAGAGCGAGCATTATGTATAGCGTGTAATATACTGTGAGTACTGCGCGTTCTGAGCGCACCATAGCGCAACTGTGCGCGGTCGTCCAGTCAGGTAGAGCTTTCCATGAGATCTCTAGCAATGCCACCAGTTCCGTACATTAATAATTTAGTTAGAAGAATATTATGTTTAACCGAATTACACACTTTCCTCAAGTCAACAAAGAGACCTATAGTGAACAAGTTTTATTTCACTGTTATGAATTAATTAAGACGTTTTTTCTATGTAGCAGCATCGGCGACGATGTGGAAGACAACGGCGCCCGGCAGGAGAAACGAGGCGGGTGCGCGAGCGGGGCCTCCAAGATTTACTCCGGGCGTTGCCGGAGCTAATCTCGGAGGCCATGGAGCGAGACTCGAGGTCACGAGCAGCCCGTGCCGAGCGCTGGCAGGTCCGCCGAGGCATCACGACGACTTAACTGTCAGCCACGGCCTTCTGTTGTTCAGCAAAATATACTTCTTACCGTGGCTCAGCGTCATCGCTCACTAAGCCACAAACTAATGCGGCTTCAGTCCACTTGTCGGGCAGGGAACCGTATTGCATGATTACTGATCATATTCTTGGTGCTTCTATCAATTTTTATTCTTTTTAGTCCAAGGAAAAGGAGGACAGTTATTGCAGAAAAAACGAACGTTATCACATAACAGGCAAAATGAATCGTTCAACGACATTACGAAAAAAATGATAATAAAAAAAAAAACAAATATGGATGCGAACCATAAAAATTCGGCAGATCTCACGTACGTGGGAATCGATGTTATGCGAAGCATGCGCGGGATGGTGACTGTGGTTAATTTTTCACATTTAGCGAAACGTTACGGAATGACGCTAGAGAAATCTGGAAGTGGCATACGCACACTCATACGTTGAAGAGTCGCATATGTATTTTACAATCAGTTGTTTACATGCAGTTGCGTTACGATGCCAACAGCAACATGGGTATTAACAACACCAGACGCGGTAAGCTGATATGTAGTACTTATATTCTTCAATACTGGATAGCGCGAATTTGAACAACACAAAGAAGGAACAAAGGTGCAGAGGACAGGCGTGCACGTACGTTACAGTCACAGTTGCAGCTGTTACAGTTGTTACCCTTATATTTGTCCGTTATGACGGAGAACGCACGCGCGTTTCACGAACCCGTGTGCACGTTTGAAAGGGGTTCTTGACAGTTCTTGAAGGAGGTCATCATCACCGCGATCAATGAGCCCCAGCAGCTGGACCGGACTTGTTAATCGGATCCGTTTGTGATCGCGGCTACGAGGGGTCTAAGTGCAGTGAAGTGCGAGGTGGAGTACAGCTGGTGAAGTACAGCTGGTGGAAATCCTGGATGCCTCTTACGATGAAATGATCTGTGATGTCTCCTATCCTGGATGTGGCAGCGAGGTCTTTTGATGATCTGTCCACATCGAAGCCGTCTTTCACGCAGTATAAGGGCCAGACGTTGTTAGGTCATGATAAATCAATGTTGAAGTCACCGGTAATGCTGAGAGGTCTGGTTTTCTCGGCAGATTTATTGTAGGAAGCATTGAACCCGGTTTTTGCGTAATCCACGTGGTCCACGTTGTGGACCACGTGGACGAGTGGATGGTATTTAGCGTCTTCCAGGGGTGTTCTGTCTTCAGCTTCCTCGCTTTCCTTGCGTCCGCCGCGGTGGTGTAGCGGTTACGGTGGGCGGCTGCTGATCCGAAGGTCGCGAGTTCGATTCCGGCAGTGGCGGTCGAATTTCGATGGAGGCAAAATGCTAGCTACCCGTGTACTCTGCGATCTCGGTACACGTTAAAGAATACCAGATGCTCAAAATTTCCGGAGCCTTCGCTACGGCGTCTCTCGTAATCATATCGTAGTTTTGGGACATGAACCGCAACAATTATAATTATTATCACTTTCGTTGCGTGTCAATGTGTGTGTCTTCGTGGTTACTGTGTTGGTTGAGACTCTGTATCACCTGTGGCGTATACCCGGATAACATGAACTCTGGAATGCGGGTATGTGCCACATGGGACTGGGAGAAAGGGTTTCATGACGTACGCGACAGGTATTAAATGCGAAGCATTTCTTAGCGAACCTCAGGCACGCTGGGCGTTTCTATCTATGTATCTATCTATCTATCTATCTAGCCGCCTACGTCTGGGCGCTCTCCCGGTCGTATCCATAGGTTGTAATATACCAAAATTGGCATAGCATATAGGATGAGTGTATGACGAACACGATTCACTGGTGATGACATGAATAACGCAAAATACCTGTCGCGTACGTCATGAAACCCTTTCTCTCAGTCACGTGTGGCACATACCCGCATACCAAAGTTCAAGTTATGCGGGTATGTGCCACAGGTGATAACAGAGTCTCAATCCACGCAGTAACCGCGAACATACACATTGACACGGAAGGAAAGGGATAATCATAATAATTGTTGGGGTTTTACGTCCCAAAACCACGATATGATTATGAGACACGCCATAGTGAAGGGCTCCGGAAATTTTCACCATCTGGTATTTCTTAACCTGCACTGACATCGCACAGTACACGGGTCTCTATAGCATTTCACCTCCACCGAATTGCGACCGCCGCGGCCGGGATCGAACCCGCGACCTTCGGGTCAGCAGCCGAGCGTCGTAACCACTACACCACAGCGGCCGACGCAAGGAAAGTTTGGGAGTAAAGACAGAGCACCCCTGAAAGACGCTGGGCTAGCACCCACTTGTCCACGTGGTCCACAACGTCGACCACGTGGATTACACAAAAACCGGGGCCAATGCTTCCTACAATAAATCTGCTGAGAGGACCATGTCCCTCTTGATTAGCGGTGACTTCCGCATTGATTTATCAAAACCCAACAACGCCTATCTTAGACGGCAGGAAAGACGGCTTGGATGTGGACAGAACATCACAAGACGTCGGTGCCACGTCCAGGACAGAAGGCATCATAGATCGTTTCTTCGTAAAAGCCAGCCGCGGTTTCCACCAGCTACACTTAGGGCGCGTTCACACTGAGACATTCGGCGGCGAGAGCGCGCGGAATCCGCTTCGGCGGCAGCGAGATCCGCCGGAAAAACCCTCTCCGCGTCGATCGGTCCTGGACCGATTTTTGCGGCAGCTGCCGCCGGATTCCCTCACTGCGAACCAATCGGAACGCGAGTAGAACATTTGAAAAATGGCGGCGTGCTTGTGATATTGCAGTCGTCGAAGCCCGCAGCAACAGCGAAGTCTTTCGTATAATCATCCTGTAGCTCTCAACAAGTGCCAAGTGTTGTCGTGATTATCATCTTTGCAATACACCATCGCGATCTCGCAAAACGGGTAGCATTATCTCGGCTCGACCAAGCTTTTCGCGTCTTGCAAATCAGGGCGAACCAACCACGACTGCTTGCGTCGTTTCTTCTTCGGCGAACGCATGTTTCTCATCGTCAGATATCGCCAGAAAGTTCCTTTCCAGCAGGCCCAGCAGTTCCACGACCCTGCTCCTGTTTATGCGCATCGCCATAACGAAACGCGTACACAACGCAGAGCGCGTCGATGCCAGCGTTCCTTCGCGCGAAGGGACGATGACAACTAGGCGCCCTAGTTTCAGCGGTGCGGTTGCTAAGCGGTGTGAACAATGTTGAATATCGGCGGCGCGCGAATTCCGGTCGCTGTGGCCGGTGGATTCCCCAGTGTGAATGAGCCATTACACCGTTCGTAGCCGCGATCACGAACGGATCCGATAACAAGTCCTGTCCAGCTGCTGGTGCTCACTGATCACCGTGATGATGAAGAACTGCCAAGAACCCCTTCCACATATGCGCACGGGTTCGTGAAACGTGCGTGCGTTCTCCTTCATAACGGATAAGTATAAGCATTACAAGTGTAACGCAACTCTAACAACTGCAACTGTGACTGTAGCGTACGTAGTGCGCCTGCGCGTGCCACTCGGCTGTGTATATATATAGGAAAGCTTTTCTGAATTAAGCTTTAGTTGCGAGTAGCGCCTGTCCTGTGCATCTGTGTTCCTTCATTTTCTTATTCGAATTCGCGCTTTCCAGTATTGAAGAATATAAGCACTGCATATCAGCTTACTACGTTTGGTGTTGGTAACACCTATGTTGCTGTTGGCATCTTTAAGGAACTGTAAACAACTGGTTATATAATACATGTGTGACTCTTCAAAATATGTGTGCCTATACCATTTGCACGTTTCTCTAGCGTCATTCCGTAACGTTTCGCTCAACGTGAAAAATTGCGACTGTCATCTTCCTGCGCATGCTTCGCATAACATCGATTCCCACGGTATGTGGGATCTGCCAAATTTTTTGCGTTATTCACGTCATGGCCAGCGAATCGTGTTCGTCATACACTGATCCCCGGCTATGCCAATTTTGGTATATTACAAGTTATGGAGACGACCAGGAGAGCGCCCAGACGTAGGCGGCTAGATAGATAGATGGATAGATAGATAGATAGATACGTAGATAGAAACGGCCTAAAGTGCCTGAGGTTCGCTAAGAAATGCTTCGCATTTAAAATATTTCGGGCAGATCCCAAGCATTGTGGGAATCGGTTTCACGCGAAGCAATCGACGAGTAGCAGCATATTTCGCCTTTAGTCAAGCGTTAAAGGGGTGGTGCCATCAAATTTCGAGGCTATCACAGCAAACGTTTAGAATATATTTTAATTCACTTCAAACGTGTACCTAAATGCCCATTCTCCCAATCGAAACCCATCGCGCCAACACTGACGTATAGATCTGTAGGATGGGCAACGAAAGTTGTAGTGACGTCACATCAGACCTGCTGTAGTGACGTGAGTGACCTCCGGACCTCCGCCACCTCCGCAACGTACGTACCGGCAGTAGTGAACTAGAATATATTCTAGTTCACTATACTACCGGCAAAGCATCGGTTGCTACATCACTCGTCGAGTTTCGATCGCTTTCTGGCTAAGTGCGTCACAGCCTTGTGTGGTCACGTGACCAAGCCCCCTACACTTCTACGTCACTGCCCAACCTCGGCGCCCAGAAACCGAAACCGAAAGTTGTTCCCATCAAAGGCGATATTAAATTATTTAGCGAAATACATGAATCTTGGTGTGCACATCACGCTTCCTGGAGAGGAAACGCTTACAGCAAAGAACGCGCAAGCCACAAATTTGGTGGCACCACCCCTTTAAGAGGTGGATAGACGTCTGGGGGTAAATTTAGTACTTGTGCGCATATCGTGGGCTTTCCAGGCACTTCGACACCATTGGCGTGTAGCCGACGTGCTCGTGGTCCGACGTATACACTGTAAACGAAAATGTACCCAGCTGGGAGGTCTTGGGGGATGATGCTCCCGCCTAACTCCGGTGACCTCTCCCCAACTCGAACACATCGGAATTTGCCGGAGTATATAAGTTCATTCACCGCCGTTCTCCTCCCGCGGCCGATGGAGGGAGGAAAAGGGCGCCCTTTCCCTGAATATACTCCGGTGCACGTGCCGCAAATACGTCGGCGGCATCACTCAGCGACGTTCATTGGCTGCTGGAGGAGTGACGTAGGCAGCCTCGCCGGCCGACCGGTTTCCACCAACACCTCCTAGACAGGCTTTCAGGCCTGCGAGCAAGAATTTGACGACAAGCCGCCAGCCGTCCAACCCGTCCGACGAGTTCGCTTACCTCGCATTCCAATCCCCTGTCTCCCCAGAGACCCTGCCTGAAGCGCGTGTGTCTGCGTCGTATTGAAGCAAGGATTGTCCGAAGCCTTCGGCCGCGTTCGGAAAAAGGAAATCGTTCCATGCACCTTGCGGACATTACAAGCGACTACAAGCGTCAACGAAGGTTGTCATCTCATCGACAGCAGCAAGTTGCGGTGCCCTAATCGCGTGATGGTGCCGTGCAGCAAACGACACATTGTGATCTCGCGAGTGGCGAACAAGCGGACGGTCGCGGGTGCGGCGCAAACCTGGTGAGTGAGCTCTTGTTGAATTATCTGCGTCATTTTTCTCGAAAAGTGCTAAAATTGGGTACTGTTATGTTGATAACCAAAGAGATTACAGGATGGCAGTAAAAAAATCCAGCGGAAATTTAGAAAACGCGTTGTTTGGACCAGGTGTTGTTTTTTTTTAATATGAATAACTGCGGTAACTTAAACACCGCACTGTAATATTTGGAGCGCGGAGTGACCCTAGCGATATGCATTCATGGAAAACATCATAGTTGTGGGTTAATTCAATAAAGAGTTATTAAGTGATAAGTAAATCTAATTGGTAAAGAGATATTGTTGGCCTGGTTAGTATAAATAAAAGTAATTTTTGTCCGCTTTCGATATTAATATACGCCAGGTCGGGGTCTATCATTAATGTTAATATTCTTGATCTTTCATATAAACGGAACTAATAGGACATGAAAAACTGAAACCAGTATTAATTTTTTATATATTTAGCGAATTGAGCTAGAGAAATGTGTTTGGTAAGATTTTTAGAACGCATATACGTGCTCATTTTGGCGAAAAAAAATATTTCATATGATAGTGGCATCCGAAATATCAATGTAAGAATGTAATTGACACTTCGGAGAATGTGGTCCGTCCATAAAAGAAAGGGAGAGAGGGGTGTCGAGACCAGTTTGTGGGGGAATGCGAAAGGAAGGCAGGGGTCGCTTGGCACAGAAACGGGTTGGGGGTGGAGGCGCGGACTAATGGCATGTGAGTGCCAGAAAGGAGCAGGCGCTAGCTGCGGGGACGCGGTGCTGGATGTTGGCTGCGCTTCATTGTGCTCTCGTCACTTGTGTCCTGCGCTGCCGAAAGGCCCCGGGAACCAAGCCCAAGCAGACAGGCTGAACTGCAGGCAGCACAAACAGCTATGCAAATAGGGATAAAGCTGGGGAGTAGATCCAGTTCCATCGGTTCCCGTCTGCAATCGCCGTCTCCGACGGCCTTGTTCGCGCACCGGCCGCCAACGACGGCCCTCGTTGCATCAAGCTACATGAAATACATAGACTGAAGATAGCTGTTGAAATATTAGAATCCGCGACGCATCGAAAAGGAAATGAAAGCAAAAAGGGAACAGGAGTTTGCACGATGTACACCGGAGGAACAACATGTGCGATCGGCGAAGCATTGCGTAAAGAAAGCCGAAGATCGAATAAGCGACGTAGGGTATCCTTTTCAAATGTTGGGAGACAATGTTAACATGTAGACAGATAACAAGGTATTAAATATTCGGCAGATCCCACGCCTTGTGGGAATCGGTTTCATGCGAAGCAGTGAGCGAGGCTGCTTTTTTTTTGTGTGTGTTGGGCCAGGCGTTACGAGGTGGATCGACGTGTTTTTCTAAGTGCAGTAGTTGTGTACACATCGTTGTCTTACCAGGCAATAACTATTTTGAAAAATGTCCATTACGAAAAGTCATGACAGAGCGGGCGCAGCAATTTAAGAAAGAAAGGTACAACGCCAACTTGCGTCGAAGCCTGTTTTGGAAAGCAGAATAGAGGAACGCTTTTCTTGTGGAGCGGTCGTAAGCATAAAAACTGGAAGCGCCTAATATGCGGGAAGTAGGACGATAAGAACAGATTGAAATGCAACTGTAATAACCAGTAATGATATTTTATCAAATTAGCAAGTTAATCGGGAGAGGCATTCGTGATACTTTCGTCGAGAGTACTGAAATTCGCTCATTTTAGTGAAAAAGAAAGTTTTGAAAGACTGAGCAGAAGTAGAGGTATCGATCTATAATTGTATGGAAAAGTTTCGCGCGTTTTGCACTTTGTTCGCGGCGCGGAGGTGTGTTTTTATCATAGAGCGGCTGGCTGACACCAGAGTACGTGGGATGTGCTTCTTTATATTGACTTCTTTGTGATATTGTGTACTTTGTGTGGTCCGTTTAATTAGTACTGCTCTGTCAAACTCTTAATTTTAGTAACGACTATGCTGTAAGAACCTGGGTGTTCTCATGGACTGCCACCCTGTATGTAATTTAATGAGTATCTGTGGCTTCAGTGTCCTCAGTTTTCGTGTTTGTGGCATGACTTAGTTCTCATGTACTACTTTTTTGCTAAATTATGCAGGAAGAATCAGCTGAATCCTTGCGTCGTCAATGAATCTGATGGATGGTCCGTCGTGGATGGTTTCCGGCGACTACGCTTCCTTCGTTTGTTGTGCATTCTTTTGCAGCATTCTGGGCTTCATTTCGACACGCTGCGCTTAAAACTTGAGCGCTGTTGGTTTCACGTGATCTAACTTCTGCTTTGTTTTTTGGTGGCCTTTTGCATATTTGTTTCTTGTATTGCTTTCCCAAATGCTGGCTCATGAAC
This sequence comes from Rhipicephalus sanguineus, assembly GCF_013339695.2. Classification (NCBI taxonomy): domain Eukaryota; kingdom Metazoa; phylum Arthropoda; class Arachnida; order Ixodida; family Ixodidae; genus Rhipicephalus; species Rhipicephalus sanguineus. The sequence goes on from NC_051178.1 coordinate 124,736,388, forward strand.
AGAAAACTGCAGCTTATTGTGAATAAATGAAATAATAAGAATTCACGTGTTCTCTTGACTTTCATTTGCTAGAGGTCTGTGGATAAAAGTGCACAGTGACTGCAGTGTTTTTATGAGAATTCCCTTATGTAACCAACGCGTGACACGATCAGCATAAAGTGAAGAAACTGTAGCAGCGAAGCAAAGAGAAGAATACTCCCGATGCATCTCACTGAAATTCCGTCCGGACGGAGTAAGGAGATTCGTAAAATACTCCGGAGGTGACACGAAAAAACTCCGGATAGCCGGAGTGAAACAACGGCGAAAAATACTCCGAAGGTGCCACGCAGTCACTCCGGCCAGCCGGAGTGAAAGAACGGCCAAAAAATATTCCGGAGGTGCCGCGCAAAAACTCCGGCCAGCCGGAGTAAAAGAACAGTGAAAAATACTCCGAAGATGCCACGCAATAACTCCGGCCAGCCGGAGTGAAGGAGCGGCTGAAACACTCCGGAGGCGCCACGCAAATAACTCCGGCCAGCCGGAGTAATGCTTTACTCCGGAAGTCCGGAGTATAAAAAACTCCGAATGGGGGGGTCGCTAGAGGACAAGCATTTTACTCCCACCTGGGAGTAATTTTTTTTTACAGTGTACCGTCGGCACTCACATTAACCTTGGCACTTTCGTTGAAGCGATGTCAGTTTTATTGTAATGAAATGCAGGCTGAGGTGCGATCATGTGTATATCAGAAGTAGTGGGCGTCGGCGGACTCTAGCAACGCTTGACTACATATATAGTCTATAGCTTTCGGAGTCAATGTTTATTACATTGTTAATAAAGCGGATAGCCAACACTGCAACCGCCAATGGCGTTGCCAAGAGATGACGCTTGTATAGGGCCTTTTTCCTAAGCCATTTGAAGCACTGGCGCATACTCGTATACCACGGGTCGCGTTATGCGGGTATATGTGCCACACGTGACTGGTGGAAAGGGTTTCATGGCGTACGCGACACGGAAGTTACGTTATCAATGTAATGAATTGTGAATCGTGTGAATAGATAGATAGATAGATAGATAGATAGATAGATAGATAGATAGATAGATAGATAGATAGATAGATAGATAGATAGATAGATAGATAGATAGATAGATAGATAGATAGATAGATAGATAGATAGATAGATAGATAGATAGATAGATAGATAGATAGATACGGTCTAAGTGGCTTTGGTTCTCTAAGAAATGCTTCGCATTTAAGTTGGAGGACGCTTGAGACTTCAAGAGTGAGCTGCGATAGCGTAATTGGGCCCTGTTCGCATCGCCTTCTCTTTCGATAGCCAGACTTCGCTTCTCGGGAGGCACCTCTGCTGTGCCCCGAGGAGAGGAATGTCTGCACGCGTAACACTAGCGATTTCAAACTATTCCAAAATACCTACTGCAAGTACAGTTGCGAAGTGCCCACTACGCCATAATTCATCATTCTGCTAATTAGCGAAGTACCCACGCGTCCGTATAAGCAATACGCGCACCTACGAAGCTGCACACTTTGTTGATGTTGTTGCCGATAATAAGGACTAATGATGCCTGAGCGCTTTGTAATGGTTGGGCCTTAAACCACCAGCTCGTTGCGCATTTCACATGGTTTGACGGCTGGTGTAATTCTGCGCGCATGCCATGCAATATTACGCGCACTAGATGTCACCCGTATGAGGTTTTCTCCGTGAAACAATACCAAGCACTGGCGTGGCTCATGTGGTGGAACATCTGCTTGCCCCGCAGAAGCCCTGGGTTCGATTCCGTCACGGACCCCTGATTCTTATTATTTGCATTTATCGCGATTTTCAGCTTTTGGACTACTCCGATTTTTAGCTCACAACCAAGGCCACCGACGCCGACACCGGAATTTCTGCGAAGCGATCTCTGTCACGCTATCGCGTTAAAGTAATCACATATGTCGGTTGGCGGCCCACGTTTGGTTCGTGCTTGCCATCCGAAAGAAGGTATGTCCAGCAGATTCACGGGCTTTATGGATAATAACTGAGCACTGTAATTGAGCGATTATATCCACCTTTCTCAACTATATGTAACCGTTAAAACGGTCCTCGGTCTTGTTTCCTCCTTCTGCACTGTTGCGCGAATTTTCGTCTTTCAGTATATAATTATTCTTTATTCATAATTATTTTCGCACCATCATCATGTGTCGCACGTAAGTTTGTTTTTCTGACAATCCTTTACAGCGAGCGCTGCGTGTATACAGTTACCACCGAGATCATTTTTCACGTCAAGACAACGCGCGGCAGGCGATCCGTGAAATTAATAGACATTAGGCTCTCGATAAAATGAAGACGAAAGATAGGGCCCAATTAAACGCTCGCATGCGCGCACACCCCTGTTTGTATACAGAAAACTTATACAAGCGCATGCATACACACTCACGGCAATAGTCGCCACGCACGTCTCGATAATCCGAGGTAACCGGCTCTAAAGACACACCGTGCCTCGGATACCACTCTGCAGGCCGACATAGAGGTATATTATGTAACTCGATCGAGTCGTATAAAAAATGGCGTCCGTCTTGACGCGCTCCTAAGCACCGTATAATCTGGATCACTCGCCTGCGAGCGACAACATCCCCGAGGGCGCATAAATTGGCAAAACGCCTTCCTTCGCAATCTTCGTTCTCGACGTCGCCTTCTTGCGCTCGCTGTCCGTGCGCACACTTATGTGCATGAGTGCGTACGCGAGTACACGATCTTACAGCATTAGCGACAACATTCCGCCGAGATCGCAGCCGTTTGGGAGGTCTCCTCGTTGTCCTCCCCTCCTGAGCAACCGCGTGTGTTTGCGTGCGTGTGTGCGTGCGTGCGTGCTTCGTCGGCGTAAAAGCAAGGCTCCGTGCACGCAACGCGCCCTTAATTATATCACGCTCTCCCGTCGCGCGGCCGTTCAAGACCGGTCTTGCCGTAAACCTCCCGCCTCTCCTATGCGGTTGCTGCAGACTCGGCGGCGGCGGGCCGTAATTGCTGCGGGACACCGCAACGCGCTACTACTACACTCCGAGGTTTGCTTTTCCGCCACGAAAACAATGAGAACCCAAAGCGCTCTTTCGCGGAGAGCACGGCCGATGCAGCGGGCGCGCGTGTGTATAATATGAGAGACGCCCCGATGCTTAGGGCTTCGAAGGTCGGGTGCTAAAAGGCAGGCGCTAAGAGGATGCACACGAGAGCTTTGCCACAGGTGTAGAGAGGACACTCGGTTGGCTCCGTCAAGGAAATGTCACCGACCGAGTGCTCACACACAATGAGACAGGACACTGTTTGGATCATATACGCAATATCGCTAAATAGGTTGAGCGCCGCACTCCCTATTCGGCCACGGTGTTTTTGCGCGATCCAGCAAGGCTGCTTCCTATTTCACTCTCAACCACCACGAACTTTTGTTGCTTTTACTCCCATGTCAATTAGGCCTCGGTGGGACTATACAGGATAGATAGATAGATAGATAGATAGATAGATAGATAGATAGATAGATAGATAGATAGATAGATAGATAGATAGATAGATAGATAGATAGATAGATAGATAGATAGATAGATAGATAGATAGATAGATAGATAGATAGATAGATAGATAGATAGATAGATAGATAGATAGATAGATAGATAGATAGATAGATAGATCTCCTCTACTCTGAAACCTGAGGAAGTGCGTAGCACGGGCCACCGAGCGATTCTCGTTCGTGGAGTGCACCCCGCTCCGTTTACCAATGCATCGATGGCACCAATGTTTGAGGTAAGCATGCAGGGTTTCTCCTGCACCAGTATACACTTTTGCTAGGGAGATTCGCAAACTCGGTGCGTGACATGTGTGCTACTTTTTGCTGCGCTTTATCGACTTCCTGCTTGTTACGGCAATTGAGATACGCGTCGTCTGCAGCGAGTTCCGTGAGGTTTTTTTCTGTCAGATGTAGCGACGCAGCGCCGACGAAGCGTAGGGGCAGGGGCATACGCTCGCTCGGTGAGGCAGTGGCGCTCTCACTTGTGCGGCCCCGCAGTCAGAAGCAGGTTTCCGAAACGTTTTCAGCAATTATCAGTTGATTACTTCCATTACCTCATGGTTATTTCTATGAATTATATTATTTTAGACCTTGTTCGTTCATTTTAACCCGGTTTTCAGCATTGCTAGCCTTGTTATGGCCTGTATTGAGCGCTTTACTGCGAACGTGATTACGCCACATGAGATGCACGAATGGACGACAAGCCGGGCCCCTAAAGTGCTCCGCACGGAAAACACATTGGGGAATGCTCCTTTTGAATGATCACTTTCGGGATCATTCCGGCAAAACGACGCTTCCGGCAAAACGGCTGCGAAGCGTCGTCTATCATAATGATGTTCCGCTTCCGCATAGGCGGCGAAGTGCCATGATTTTTTTTTTATAGTGCATTCACAGCGACGCCAACTCGCCCAAAGGAAATGACGTCGTCGGAGCGATCTCCATGTAACCAATTCCGTTGAATGAAAATTTTCCGAAGGACGGGAACTCAGCCTGCAGGATACATGTGCTTACATGTACGTTAAGGTTATCTAACGAAACAAAAACTTGCCAAGCGCAGTTGCGGGTGCTTGCTGATCAACTCATGGCTGAAACACCAAACTTACTATAGGCGCGCCTGCCAAGTTCTATTACACGCAACAGCCGGTTGTGAGTACTGTCAAAACCGGATTCGTGGTTCGTAATCGGGCGTCATGCCAAGGGGCGACTTGTCTTGCGCTAGTCTCCATACTTCGTCATAGCATAAGCGGACCCACCCATCGTTCGCCTCTATACTGTCTGTGTGTGCTTGCTGGTGAGGAGTACAGATGTTGGGAGATTAGTTACGGACGCTTGTTTAAGTTTTTTACAAGGGGCATTAGGTCACAGCACTTATATAGAGGAATATACAGGGGCTCTTATATAGCATCAGCTCGGTAACGTCATGCAGGACAATTACTACTACTACTACTACTACTACTACTACTACTAATAATAATATAATATAATAATAATAATAATAATAATAATAATAATAATAATAATGAAACTTTGTGGGGTTTTAAGCGCCAAAACTATGTTTATGAGGCACGCCATATTGATTAACGTGCACCTTTAAAGAGTTACACACGTGGCATGTCAAGACTCATGAAAAAGAGTATACAGATGATATTTTAAATGCGAAGCATTTCTCAGTTGCGGGCCAAAGGCACTTTGACTGTTTCTTTCTTTCTATCTATCTATCTATCTATCTATCTATCTATCTATCTATCTATCTATCTATCTATCTATCTATCTATCTATCTATCTATCTATCTATCTATCTATCTATCTATCTATCTATCTATCTATCTATCTATCTATCTATCTATCTATCTATCTATCTATCTATCTATCTATCTATCTATCTATCTATCTATCTATCTATCTATCTATCTATCTATCTATACGTCTGGACTCGCTCGTGGTCATTAATTTAACTTGTCGCATACGAAAATCGGCACAGGAGGAAATGAGTGGATGAGGAACATGACTGTGAGATCACGACAATAATAAAGTGAAGTGGCTGTCGTCTCGCTCGCGGGGCACCGGATAAGGGTGGACGCAAGGTCTAGGACGAAGATACGGAGCATCACGACGAAGGCAAGATTACCCACAGAGACAAGATCCAGCACGTGCCACGTTCCCCTTGGAGCGCGAGGCGGCCAGTGCTCGCCTTCGGGCTTGTAGTACGGCCCCCGCCTCCGTAGGGCAAGCGGGCACGCAAGAGTCTCCATCCCTATCCCCTCCCCTGTTTTGCCGGATCGAACCAATAAAGTTGTTCTCTCTCTCTCTCTCTCTCTCTCTGTAACGTAGGTCACGAAACCCTTTCTCTCAGTCACGTGTGGCGCATTCCCGCTTACCATGGCCCTTTGGATACGGGTATGCGCCACACGCACGCATATAGCGATTGTTATCAGTTCATAAGCAGCGAGAACAGATTGGAAATCTTAACGCCAGAGCGTTAAAGAGCCCGTGTCGCAGAAAATGTCGCGCCTGCGTCGCGAGCATTGTCGGTGAGCGAGAAATCAGATATACTCAAATAATCACGATCACGGTTCGAGCTGGAATAGAACCCCTGCACTCTGCGTGGCAGTCGCGTATTCTCGCAGAGCCACGACATGCAGTGCTTGAATCTGCGTCGGGTAAAACCCCTGTATACAGGCGTCTTGTCGCGGCTACGCCAATCATGGTTTCAGTGTTGGCTATCCGCTTTGGTAACATTGTAATAAACATTACATACTTACTCATATGACCCAGCAAGCTATAGTCAACCGTTGCTCGGCCCCAGAGGAATACGCCGAAAATCGCAACTTATATTATGCACATCATCGCACCGTAGCGTGCACTATACCGTTTAGCTCAGAAAACTTACGTGTATGCTCTAACGTGAGCGCCGACGTTACGTCGGACTATAAGCTACCCTTTGCGCGGACGTCAGTGTAGTTGGCGTGTTTGGTAAGCCCACTACAGTAAAACCTCGGTGATACGATCACGGCTCGTACGAATTTCGGGGTGATACGAATTTCTCTATGGTCCCGGCCAAGGCCCATTAGTCTGCAATGTATTGGAGTACGGTTGTTGCGAACCAATTTGCCCCCGCGACGTTTGATACGAACGTACGCTAGCGCACAGGTACGAAAAGGTGCTGCCCGAGCTGTCGCGGAAGACGCCGCAGTGACGCGCAGGCGCGGGCATGCGCGCTGCGCGACCATCAACGGTGCGTCGTGGCCTGCGAGATAGTGCGCGCGAATCTTGGAGGCCTTTATGCGCCTTCGCGTTTAGATTACAGATTACGTTGACGTCGCGCTTTTTTTTTTTTTTTTTCGGCGCGTTGACGCGTGCTGTTGTGCTCGAGGCAGCAGCGTCATTGTACTGTGTTAACACGTGCCTGCCGCGTCGATGCAAGCCATGTCCCCGCAATCAGACGCTCTACGAAACAACACTGAAACTTGGGCTGCGGTTCCGTCATGAAGTCCCATGAAACGTGCACGAAGACCCCAAGAGACAAAGCGGACGGTCTTGGTGAAGGAGCTGGGCCTCTATTATCCCGTGCTATCTATCGCGTGCGAAGCGCTTCTTAAGTTACTTTCGCCGCGGTACTCTAGTGTCATGCAGAAAATTGTAGTAAGATTAGGAAGGGGCTACTAACGGTCACGGGGCACAACAAATATGGTTCATTAATTACACACGCGCGCATGCGCCGTATATTTACAAGTATACAAGTATGATCGTTGACGTCTAAAAACTTTACTGGCAATCATTCAGAGCTGTTCATGACATCGCTGCGGCCTTGAGAAACACTACATCAAAACGTATGCCAACTTTCTTTTGTCGCATACTAATTTTCCATGTTTTCTGGTGATACGAATTTTGGTTAATACGAATAATTTTGGTAACCCCGCGAGATTCGTATCACCGAGGTTTTACTGTATATGCGCACAGCTAATCGAAGTGCAGGCAGACATCGATCCCCCTCGCAGCGCTTGACTGCAAAAAGAAAAAAATAATAATTGTGGCATAGGCTGCTACACGCTTACTGCTTCGCATAACATCGACTCCCACAATGCGTGGGATGTGTTTTCTAGTTCTCCTGACAAGAAACTAGATCTGATTTCTTGTCAGGAGAAATGAAGTCACTCGAAGCTTCAGCATTGCCGAGTCCTCCAGCACGGAGCATCGCTATACCAAAAATTTCTATATAAAGCATGCAATTAACTACAATATATAGGACAATAATATGACTATCCATCCACAGCAGGTAACTACATAAACCAGGCCCGTAGCCAGCCCCCGAAATTTGATGCAGGGGGGTGTTTTACCGAAAATAAATAATGAAAATCGGTGTTTTTCTCAAATGGTCAAGGTTTTCAGCAGATCGCCCCCCTCCCCCCCCCCCCCCCTCCCCCCCCCCCTCCCCCCCTCCCCCCCCCCCCCAAAAAAAAACAAATCCTGGCTGCGGGGTTGACCTAAACGTGCCCGACCCCGCTGCATGCGGTCATCTGCCCGACGGCTGTGTGTTTCAACGAAGGATGCGTTATATCGCGAAGCATTCACTGCCAAAACAGTTCATTCTCAGCTTTCGCAAAGCGACCGCACACTCGTTAGCAGCAGGCGTTTCTTTCGGGTCAACCGAGAGAAATTAGGTCGCTTCTCATCGTCCTAGAACGGCCTTCTCCTATTAAGACTTGCGAAATTCAGACATCTGACACGCCGGGTCGACGGATACGCACACTTGCGTCACTTATACCACGACGCCAAGCCCATCACCCTATACTCCACATAATTCCAGAGAGGGCGTTGGCGTTACATAAGTCTGTTTTTTTTTTTTTTTTTCTTGTGGCGTTCTTTTGATAGCGACAAAGATTCTGAGCCATGTCTGTCCTCTTTAAAGAACCCTTGCTCAAAAATTGTCTGACGCGGCTTTCCTTAAGAAAAAAAAAAAAAAAATTGCGGGAAGTTCGCACTAACTCTCGCAAAGATTGGCATAGCGAAGCCGGTCGATGCTTAAGCCTTCTGGCTAACGCGGTTACTTTCTTTCGATTTTTTTCTTTCCCTCTTCCTTTGATTCTCTGTCTTTCTCTGGTTACTTTCTTTCTGTCTTTCTCTCTCACTCTAGTTCTTTCTCGCTCTTTCTTTGATTATCTGTGTTTCTCTCTTTTTGTTTTTGTTTCCTTTCTTTCTGTCGATTTCTCTCATCCTCTTTCTTTCTTTCTTTCTTTCTTTCTTTCTTTCTTTCTTTCTTTCTTTCTTTCTTTCTTTCTTTCTTTCTTTCTTTCTTTCTTTCTTTCTTTCTTTCTTTGATTATGTCTGTCTTTCTGTCTTTCTTCCCTGTCTTTCTTTTTCGTTATAATTATGCGTTTATTTGCCTTCTTCATTTTTACCGGACCAGCGGTGGGTAGTGGGATTTGGCCAATTTCTGTGGCCCATACCCGTTAAAGGGGCCATGACACGGTCGCCCAAAGATTTGTGGTTTTCAGCGAAAACTAGAAGTAGAGGGTCTATTATGCCTATACAGATTTCAAAAGTGGGCCGTAAAAGAATATTTCAGTGCAAAACAAGCCCTACATAAGTCGCCGGCTGTAAACCCGCGCACCGCCGGCGACCGCCATTTTGCCATGGCGCGTGTGACGTCATGTGCAGCACGGAACGAAGCCGTCGTCTTCTACCAAAATGTCAGCCGCTGCAAATCGTTCAATTTCAGTGCCAAGCTGAAGAAAGTTAAAATATCTCGATATCACGTGCAGCTGACCACGGAACAATACCGTTCGCCGCAATGCAGACGCTTGCACAGCTAGTTGCATGTTACGTCACGACTCGCGAGTGCACCATTGTTGTCTGACTCTCGGGCTACTCGCGTGTTTATAAGAATGTTCGATTATAAATTAGGTGCTCGACCAAATACGCTAAAATTTCGCCAGCTTATTTGTGAATTCCCGAGGATTAATCCACATAACACAGATTATGATCGAAGATTGGGTGTCATGGCCCCCTTAATGATGATGATAGTTTTTTGTGATCATCCGTTTTACCTCGAGCTTTCACAGCTTCGCTGTTAAAAAAGAAAAGAAAAAGAAAAGCAGCCTGCGATGACGCAAACTGAGTTTCATATAAGGCACGGAAGGCGTTGCATGTCGACATTCAATGAAGAATTTGTTAATAACGGTGAGACTATACACGGCATGGATGGCACCGATGCACTGCGGCTCCTGACCTGTACTACCTATATTGTGGCCGAAATTCGGGGGAAATGTTCGTGGTGCGTAGCATTCTTCGAATCGTTCACGAGACAACGACGCGTGTAGCAGTCTGCTACAGCTGCATGGTCAAGTCCATGCGTCGACGCAGAGAAAGTTCTGACGGTGTACTATTCC
>NC_051178.1:124746407-124756407 GCF_013339695.2 Rhipicephalus sanguineus
TTTATGTCAAGAGAGCCGAGTCTACATTTTCACGTCATAGCGTAAGCAAAAATGCGCTAGAACACGTGTTTGCAGTAAGTGACTAGCCGCCATTTCTTGGGCAAACTGCATGGCAGGAAAGCTAGCTTTACAATTATGGAAAAGGGTCTATTGGACTAGCGAGTCCTTGAAAACAAACCTTAAGTGCTGGTAGGCGTTTGTTTACATCTAACGGATCCTCTGTCGACGTATTGAGGCAGGATCGTCATCCGAATCCAGCAGTTTAGAGAAACTATGCTGCTTTTTGTAGTCACTGCCGATTCACAGGAGAACTGCAATTCTTCATTTCACAACAATTCGGCAAACAAGCACTGTTTTTTTTTTTTTTTTTTTGAATGGAGCTGTTGCAAGCAAGCACGCACCTCTTGCGCACAGAGGAGGATGCCATTTTCTATTCCAGTTGCCAGAATCAAGCCCTTCTTGACTAAAATGCATGTTTTGAGCGTTTTTTTTAATTTTTTACTGTGCCATCTGTTGAAGCCAAAGAGAGACAGCTAATTGAATCAGGGTAGCTTAACTGCGACGCCTTCAAATGCTTGTTTCAGGGTGGACGAGCCTAGCTCGTCTTGGTGTGAGCGGTACGGTACAAATTGTGTGGACAAGCTCGGCTCATCTTTGGTAAGGAAAGGGTTAAACCATCGGGTAGATTCAGTAAATTCACAGTAGAGATGGAGCAGATTAGAAATTAACATTCTTTAGGAAGTGTGGCAAACAGGAACAACAGAACACTGCATTCCTTCAGTGTTCAGAAAGGATACACGGGGACTGGTACTGAGCTTAATGTCTGATCCATTGTGCATAATGTCTGCATTTGCCAGAGGTCAACAGTTGCCCCTCTTGGACCGTTTACAGTCGCATTTGCACGAAACCTGAAGACCTGACTTCCTAAATGTACAAAACTCAAAAGTACTTTTGACAAATAGTTCCACTCTTGATTACATGAAAACTGTGGAAACACTGTTTGGTCAAACCCTCTGGCCTGCCAGTATCCGACAGAAGTAATGCGCTTCTTACATGCCAGGGTAAGTGAGACCTCATGACGCGTACAGTGTAATTATGATGTGGGCTGCTAACTTCCTGCGTACAAACTTAGGCAAGGGCTCATATGGGGAAAAAGACAAGCTGCCAAAAGAAGTCCTTACAGGCATTTCTGCAAGATTCCCTGAGCAGACTGGCGAGTGTCTACACCAGGGAGACTTACACAGCAGCTGCACCAATTCATAACAATGTCGATAAGAAAAAGATGACGGAGCACGCAAGAAACAATGAGCACAATACAGACTGGGTGAATCGTATATAGTACAATGGCCAGTAAAGAAAATGGAAGTTTTTGTATCTGAAATCCTTTGAGATACAAGCGCTTTTCTGTTGTACTTTCTTCATTACGATCAATGCAATCGTGTTGCCCTTTTTTGCTGGTGCCCTCGAAGGCTGTGCACATATGAGCTTGGAAGCTTCCAAGATTCCAAGTCTCTTCATGGATTAATTTTAGTGTCAGTTTCACCGGCATTGTTGAACTTGATGCGGTAATCGTATTCTCACAATAATGGTTGAGAGCATCGCGCTCTGAACAACACCCACTTTGGAGGATTGGCTTAAGAAATGGATAGGCTAAAGAAATGGACTTAATAATTTGTGTGATGTGTTGAAAAAAAAGTTAGAATATCAGTATGAATTAATAATGGTTATTTCAAAATTTAGATCAAAATGAAGGGACAAGGGGGCAGCACTAGAATGAATACAAAGGACAAGAAGACAGGACATGCGCTGTGTCCTGTCTTCTCGTCCTTTGTATTGTCCTAGCGCTGCCCCCTTGTCCCTTCTTTATGAACCCAAACCAACTCGCCTACCTATTTGTGATTCTGTTAGATCAGAATCTTGATTCAGTAAAAGATTAATTGAATTTAACTAAAAGAAGCATATTAATCTAATTAATGCTGAAGGGCCTCAAAACAGCTTCACTATTTTAACATTTCAAGTAAATGTGTGCTTCGAGTTCAAACTTTTGCAACGATAAACAATGCCAAACATAGCCATGGAATAATAAAAAACAATCTGTGCTCCTCTTGGGCCTTTCGGTATCCCCAGAGTTAGTAGTGACGGGACCAGAAAATGTGGTCATGTCAGCAGGGAGAGAACCTGTTGTCTGCCTGCAGGTATGCGTATTCGCTGCTTATCCTTCTCGCACGGTGAGGAGAAATACTTGCCCAGGAGGAGAGATAAGAACGAATGGAGTGTAGCACATGAAAGAGTGAAACGAGGGAGGGCTGCATTTTGATCATCATACACATGTAACTCCGCTAGTAGAGCAGCATTTCAAAAATTCTCGTGGCCACATGTTCACTGTAGTAAGGCAGAGTGACCGCGACTGGTATGCAGGAAACACGACTCGTGTAAAGGGTGAGGAAATTTGAAGTAAGGCACGTTGAAGCAGAATATCTTTGGAAAAAAATTGCTAGTCATGCGATATATACAGCTACAAAGTTATTTCTTGTATGCTATGCGTAAAGAACACTTCCAGGTTTAACAAAATAATTCAAGCATCCTTATCACTTGTTAGATCGAGTTTCACTGTAATCACTCAGTTCTTCTGTACCTGTTACATTCATAATATGGAAGTTAGCGAAAGTTAGTTTGCCTAAAATAACCTTCTCATTCTTGTTTTCAATTGGGAAAAGTTTATTACCTGTATAGGGAACAGAGTAAGCACAGGATGTCTTGTGGGCTAAGCAGGCATATAGATGACTGTCCAATCTAGCATGCAAGAACAACTGATTATTCTCTCGAGGTGTTTTCTCAAGGAGCCTTAGCAATACACAGGGCCGCAACCAAATGGAGCTGAAAAGCAAGACGATGGCTCCACAAAATATGACACCCCCCGGTCCCCTTAGAGAAAATAATGCAAATGAAAAAAATGTACATGTTTGCTGTTGGGACATACGGAGGTGATGTTCTCAAACAGATGGTTCTGGCACCCACTTGTTTTTAACACACCCTAATTCAACATAAACCAATTTTAAGCTGGGAAAAAAATGCAGCATATGCCTCCATTTTTAAACCAGAAAAGAATGCAGCCACCAGAGTTTATGACTTGACATATCCTGATACGTAAATATTTTCACCATTCTCACACATGAACTGCATGCTTTTTAAATAAGTCTGCAGCTATCATGCCTCAACTTCACAATTCAAACTTTGATGCATGCAATATTCAGAATATGAAGGACACATTTCATGATCTGTTGTGGCAAAATTTTATACTAAAGCTTTTTAAATGAGCTTTCCTATAAACCAGCACATTACTGTCGCCACTCTTTATACATACGTGGGAACTGTTTGGTCACCACCTTGTGATTGCTTTACTGGTTTTTGAGTGCTACAAACACAGTTTGGTCGAGTAGTGAATTGTAATGCGTGTGGAATTTCAGACCTGTTTGCTTGAAGAAATGCTGCACGCTGTAGCTGAGTAATTATGCTACTCATGTTATTACATTCTGCTTAAATATCAGTGCTTGAAATGTGATACGCATGTTATATCTGTTAGGGCTCTAACCACTTTTTGCAGGTTGCACAGCCACCTCATAACTGTTCCGTTGGCAATAGATTTCAGTATTTGTGTCCTGTGTGAAAATTTCGTCTAAAATAAATTCACTTTGGCTTTATTTCAGATGGTTCGAGTTCCACACGGAGAATCCTGAAGCTAATTCTTCCAAGGCAGAGCGGGGCATGCTGAAGTTATCAGAAGGCCGAAAGAATAAATCGGTGGTTCATCTGCATGTACAACCATCGTCAAGTGTTATCATGTACTGTTTTTTGCAGCTGCATAATATTAAACAGTCCGAGTCTGCCCAGCAGCCCATATGGGTAACAGATGTTTTGATTAAGACTTCTTTTATGATGTCTCTGAAAGTAAGGCAGTATGCATTCAATGAATTCGAATTATTTCATAAACATGGCTTCATGTGGTTGGATAAACCAGTTGCATAAATTGATGTGATATTTCCAGGAATGACAAGTTCCTGTGAGATTCACACACTAGTTTTCTCACGCAATTGACTAGGTGGCAGTGTAAGGTGTCTAATAGAAATAGTGATAGGAACTACCACAGTTCTCGAAGTGGCTGACACCAACAAACTTCCATAAGTACCAGTGAAACATGACTTATTATTTGATGGCAACACTGTTCCTCAGATGTGCACCGTAGAGTAGCTCTAGGTCCCTGTCTTTATATGTTAATATGCTACACTGCCCAGGTGCAGCAGTATATGACACCCAAAATATCACAACGACGGTAAATCGTGCTGTCTCTGTGTGTTCGTCCATCGTCTTTTCCGCTGTTAGTATGATTACGACCCAAAATATAAAAAGCTGATATATGGGCATATAAATTCGCCAGATATGGCCATATATGACATTATATAGGGATCCCATATATGGATATATTAAAATGGGCAGATATGGACTTATATGGCCATATAAGGCATATATGAGAGCCCATATATGGGTATATTAAAAATTGGGCAGATATGGACTTATATGGCCATATAGGCCATATACGGCCTTATATGGCCACATATAAGTCCATATCTGCCCAATTTTAATATACCCATATATGGCTTTTTTTATATAAGTCCATATATGGGATTTTTGTAAGGGTAGTTGCTCGATTTCACCCCATTGCGAGCGCGCGAGAGCATCCCGCCAAATCTGCGCTTCTTGCCGCTATAGGGACACCTTCGCTTGGGCAGCGGAGTGACGTCTGCACGGAGCCTTGACGCTCTTATCTCTCTCTTTCTTGCTGTGAACTTTTGTTAGCAAGGCCAGCTGCATCACGACAAACATTGCCACCAACCTGAAAACCGCATGCCCTTATTTCTCTACTGTCCACCAATCTACGATAAACTGAAGGCATCCATACGGACCATACCTTTCACTTTCGCACTGTTCCTTTTTGTATGCGTTTGCTTTCTCGACCGTTGTAGAAGTACGCGCTCTTCTGAGATGCATCTCCTATACTTTACCTATAGCGCAAATGCCTGCTGGGGTTCAGCACAACACCATTATGTGTATACATACATCAAGAAAGTATATATAGACATCTCATTTTCGGGTTGCAAATAACCTGTCACAATTTTAGCTACTTTTCGTTGAGTGTAAAGTGTGTACTTTGTGGTTGTTATGTTCACTATAGCTGCATGCGTGTAAGCAAGCTATGTGCAATCGGAACTGTGAACGCGCATGCAGCATTTATAAGTGTGCCAGAACTCTCTGAAATGTATACATTAACTAGTTAAGAAGCAGTTGCTCCATCAGAGGTAACCATTTGTTCCGAGTTCGCACCGATTATGTGGTTGTGTATACGAGTACGGTCTGCGAAGGGATCGAGTCATTGTAATGGGGGCTCGCGGATGGCAGAATATCGATGTAAGGCAAGGAACACCCTGATTGAAATGAGCTCCAATCTATCGGCGTTACATCGAAACACGTCGGTCAGCACACTTGGGAATCATGAAATGAGGCCGGAACCTATAGCGCCTTGGAACTTCGAGTGCGGGTGGCTTCTGAGTGCCTGCGGCAGGGTATGTGCAGTTAAGCTTTCCCGAAGGTGCCCATGAAGTGACGCTATATCATCTTGAGTCGTCCTGGGTTAAAGTTAGGTCCACGAATTTTTTTCTGAAGGTTCAGTATAGCTCGAATAGACCACGTATTTGGCAAAAAGTGTTAAAGCTTATCTGAGTAAAACTTGGGGTTTGTATATGCATGGTGCAATGTCGAATATTTTGGACATCATGACTTGAATTGGCCCTAATGTCCAATATATTGGACATCAGGACCAAATACTACGGCGAAAATAACGTACTTGAAAATTACTTTAAAAATGATAAGGTACTTAAGAATGATAAGCAAGCAAACAAACTTCAGAAATGCAAGCCAAATTACGTAGTTTGACGAGTGCGGCCGTAGAACACGCCACTGCTGACCGCTGCCATTTTGGACTAGTATTCCAGGCGCGCCGCTGCATTGATTTTGTCCACACTTGACAGAGGGCGCTAGTAGACGTTGAAAAAAACTAAAGAAAAATAGTTTTCAACGGCAAATAGTGGGTGCTGGGGTTGGAGCAGACGACAACGAGTTGTCTAATATATTGGACAATTACCCATAGCCGGGACTGAAGAGGATATACGGGAAAAAGAAAGCACGTGGCTTACCGAACGCGCCCATATATCTCACTGTAGGTTAGAGAACTGCCTGGTGTTTTAAACCATGCACCGATAGGAGGGTAGACGTTACGGAGGCTTCGTGTCGGGGTTACTCTCACCCCGTCGGTGATCACTGTCTGGCCGCCACAATACCACGGCGCCTATATATGGCGCATAGTGCCCATTTTGCGACGCCACAATCCGCAACGTGGCAGTGGCACTTTTGCTGCGGATTTGCCGATGTCTACATTTAAGTCGTCTTCGCGACCTCCGTGCAATAGGCCTCGGACCTGGTCGACCATCCGACCGGGATCAGTGGATCTACGCATGGACCATTTCATCGTGCGCTGCTCCACTCCCTGCACGAATCGAATTTGCTCGTGTAACTTTGGCACCGTGCTTTAATATGCCTGAGGACAAGCCATCGAAATTAAAAAAAAAGTAATAAAAACCGCCCAAGCAATACTGATGGTTAACCAGCGAAGCTGAAACATGCGGCTCCAATGTTTATCACTGGGTTAAGGCCGACGGTTCATTAAAGTATTCCTCAGTTATTTGTTATACGTCTGTCCAGAAACCTTAATTCGGTGTGTTCCGCCCGTGTGTTCCCTTCTTGATTTTTAGTGGACCAGCGGTTAGCAGTTGGATCCGCCAAATTTCTGTGGCGAACACTCTTCTACCCGCGCGGCCGTCGTCTTCACCTTTAGTGGACCATGTGGCGAGTAGTGGGGCTTGCCCAATTTCTGTGGCACACACGCGCTAGGAGTTTTAGATGCGAAGCATCTTATGGCGGAGTTCAATCCGTTGTGCGGCGTTACCACCCTTACTGCGCATGCAGTAAGTGTGGCATGCAGATTGTTGTATGGCCGGCATATAGGGTGTGTCCGATGTTGTGAATCTTGGTCAGATTTCAGACTTTCAATAAAGTTTCTTCATCCATCAATATACATGATATTTGGTGAAGCAGCGCACAAAGGGACAAAATCACGCACACATAAAATGACACAAACGCAAGTGTGTGCACGATTTTGTCCTTTTGTGCGCTGCTTCATCGAATATCATGGCTCACCAACTAGCCCATCAGTACATATTAAGTAAATCAATATACAGCTTTTATCTAAAAAACCAAAGATAAAAAAAACCCACTTTATTCGGAAGCCAGGATTATTCACGGACAAAGCGTCAGTGCGCGATCCCGTTTAGCCGTGCAGCTCGGCTCGAGGGCCCAAGGCGACGAGAAATGGCCCGGAAACATCGGCGCTCGCTTCTCCTTCTTCCTCCTTCTCCTCTTTCTTCCGCAGCGAGGAAGAAGAGGCGTCTTATCTCTCCCGCGCTCACAAACAACGCCGCTCTTTTTCCGCTTTCGTGTTTGCCACTCAGATAGGAGAGAAAGCACGCTGCCAGCGGGCGCGTCGCCGAGGGGCGGGATTTTGTTACGCGCTCGCGTCTGGCGCAATAAAACGCTATCTGCTGGTCGACATCGGGGACGCCGCCGCGACGCGGTGCTCTGTGCTCCACGACGCGTGGCGAAGCCACGTGCACGCACACACGTCGGGAAGGCGAGGCGCGCGCGCTTTCGTCTTGGTTCCGCCGGGCAACCGGCGCGAGTCCGCATACTCGATTACGAGTCCGTCCGTTGCGCAGCCCGCCAGTTCTTAATTCATCTCAATGTGGTGTTAATTACATGGAGACAATTAGCTCGCGTTGTTTTTTACGTTCCAAAATCAGGATGTGTTACGGAATGGCGAATGCAGGACTGAGGATTAATTTGGGCCACCTGGGGTTCTTTACGTGCACATAAATGTGAATGTATGCGCGAGTGCTTGCGTTGTTGTTGTTGCTTTTTGAATCCCACAACCCGGCGTAGTAGCTTTACGCTTCGGTGCTACTTTCCTACGCTTGAGGATGCGGGTTCGATTCCCCGCGATGGCTGCCACATTTCTGTGTGGACTAAATGCAAAAACGTTAGTGCATTCATATAGGAGCACGGCAAAAAAACTTTAGGTGGTCAAATTAACCGGGATTTCCTCGCTACTGTGTTCCTCTTAATCACATCGCGCCTTTGTAACGTAAAAACCCAGAATTCAAATTAATTGCGAAAACCACCGTAGACCATGCAGTGTCTGTTCAACCGAGCCGTAAACACTCAGGCTTCCTGAACAGCGCCTCCAGAAGCACTATAACGCCTCCTGACAATGTCCCTGAATAGTAGCCATTGGCGTGGGTGCTATTCATGGACGTCGTAAAAGTCCGCCATATTGTTGAGTTCGCTGTATTGTCAGATGCGATTTGCTATAAATGGCTGCTATGCGGCCCCTATGATTGGTTCTATATGCCGCCGTTACAGAACGGCTACGGCCTTTCAGAGTATACGGCCCTACCAGTGGCAAGTTGTTTCTTTCGTGCACTTTCAATTCGCCTTATTTCATGATAACTACACCTGAATTAAGAACCATAAATAACGCTTAATATGTTTTACTTGGCTTCAATATCTGCACTGCTTCATATGATAATGCTTAACAGAAATGGGCTTCTCGATGCGTTCCCCACTTCTTTTGTTCACCTATAAAAGATGAAGCATAAGTATGACACCGAAAATCATAACAGATGTGACACATGCTTGGTTATGTGACATGGTGTTGCACTAACAAATACAGTGGATTCGTAACAACACCTGTGGGGTGGTAATCTCGAGCAATCACTTTCGGTGGTGTATATATAGATAGGGTCACGGTCGCGAGACAGGGCACGTTCGCGTTGGACGCGTCTAAAGGCTCATTCACACCTGCTACTTGCACCGGTCGCGCGAACATTTGCGACTGGCGACTAGAAAACGATTCAGGGCTGCCGATGTTCACACCTGCGATGGACTTGCATACCCGTCGCCACACAGCATTCACGTCTGCTCGCATATGGCGCGCATTGCCATTGCCCCGTAAAATAAGCTGACGTCCTGTCCCTGCTCACGTAATTGGTTCAGAGGTTTGCGGCTGCAAAATCGAGCAGCGAGCGACTGAAGAGAGTCGCCTTGCGAGAGAAGCGGCCGTTTGCGACCATGGTCGCTTTGCGACTAACTTGGATGCGCGACCGGTGCTAGTCGCAAGTGTGAACGAATATTGAGTATACGACGACAGCATTTCCATGGGTATACACTATACCGAACGAAGATAGGGAAACAATGGTTCTATAAAGGGTCTGTGCGGCTTATGTGTCTTGCCGTGAAGAATTACTCCAACAAGAGGCCCTTTTGTTTCTCCGTCGTCACTAGCCAACTTTTCAAAGCGGAGGCCTTTCAAGATATCAACGGCCTGTTACTCAACCTACTCGGGAGAACACTGAAACTATTTTTAAGTTTTTATCCACAGCGAAGAAACCCTTTCCCACCAGATAAAGATGGGTTTTTCGTGATAATGGATGAGAACCAGGTTTTGGAAAAGATTGCGATCTTTACGGACTCTGCGACTCTGTGTAGCCGCATTTGAATATATATTGCTTCTATCTTTATATAAATTTCATATCCATCAACAAATCAGCACATTCGTGTTCGTTGTTCTTATTTTCAATATCTTAAGATCTGCCCGAATCGCGTTCAGCGCTGGCTCCGTGCACATGCGCGAACAACATCCACCGCTATCCATTTCACGCGAGATCGCTACACGCTGTTGCGTAATTTGACGATCGAGTTCGTATTTACTGCATGGCACGTTTAACAACTAGGGATAAATCAAGCGCTTCTTTCGATCGAAGCTCAATTTGCGCGG
>NC_051178.1:124761407-124797527 GCF_013339695.2 Rhipicephalus sanguineus
TTTTTATACAGAGGGGCTCTGATCACGATCAGCAGTAAGACTCTGGCTAGAAGAACATTACAAAGGAGTGCATTTGAGTTTGGATCACTAAGTATATATTTCGTTCTGTGTTTAGGATAATGAAACCGACGTGTTATAATGAAATTTGGTTTGTATTCACAAAACGGCACTTCCAGCTTCGAGAATTGTTCTGTCTTCCGTATGAAGGCTTCTGGCGGTGCAGTTTTGTTTATAGATAATGGAGAGAACCAGCTTAAAGCATCTACGTTCGGTGTTTATTAAGCAGCTGACACCTGTCCACCGATGTCTCGCCCGTGCTCGCAACAACACCTATATATGTATGTATACGCTCTGAAGTATATGTATGTGCTTCAGTCACGCGGTTTCACTTGAAGAGCTGCAGCCTCCCGCTGTTGACGGCACGCGTGATCCTGAGGTAACACTGAATGATACAGGGGCTGCGGTATTGAAGGGGACTGACGCCAATTTTCTAAGCTGAATTTACTACGCCATACATGTCTTCAGTATACTGAGACTTCTCTGAGCAAGTGTGAAGCTCAGTAAACGCTGATAAGACATTTTATTTTGACATCACAGTCAGCTTTCGCATGCCGCACGTACTGGCATCGACACCAGCGTGACGTCAGGCTGCAGTATCAATAGGTGGGTAGCGAAAACCTGACTCGCAAAGGATTGTGGGCTACGGCGGCCGTCTGCATCGACTTCCAGTTCGAGAGTCCGCGCCGCCGTACGGGCACTGTTACATATGCCGTCGCTTTCTCCGTGTTCCCACCTGTATATAGTCGCGGTGACATTTTTCTCTAAAATTACTGCGTAACATCTTGGAAAGCCACGCAGCTTAGTTGAATGAAAAATGCAATCACCTGGACAATTATAAAAGGTGGGAATGGTCCTTCCTTCATTCAAGTGGCATGGAACTCGCACATGCCCGTTGTTCGGCAGCGGAGAGTGTATTCGCGCATGTTTTGGGCTATATAAAAATTTGTTGCACTTCCTGATGTCATGAAATATCAGTCCAACGTAAGAATTTTACTTCTTTTTTCATGTATCGAACTGGTAAAGTGATTTATTTACTTTGTGTCACAAAGATGCCATCTCGGGCTCGATATGGTGAATGAAGATAACAAAATACGGTTTGCTAAAAAAAGTGAATAACTCTAGCAGTTTTCTGGTTTATATTTTAAGAACTCTGAATCTTTCTTTGCCTGAGAGTTCGTTCTCTTGCACCCTCGAACTTCGTGTTTGAAGGCATGTAAAATTCTGCGCACTCCACATACATTTTTCTTTCAAGTTCAACTCTAAGGTTTTGGCACTTCATATTTGTAAGTCTCTGAAATACTACAGTCGCTATATATATTATATACGTCACTCGTCGTTTCAAAAGTGGCGTCGATTGTTTTACGTCCATAGTCGATGCCAGTAACTGAGGGACCGTTTTGTTCCATTGGCCGGCCTTTTCCGTGCTCAGTATTTTCCAGAAATTTTACATAAAGTAGGCAATGACAAGGCAGTACGTGCAATGCAAGTACACTAAATCGGCGCATTTGATGGCAGAACACTTGTACTGTTGTCGGAACCTCTTAAACGATTTGGGAACGTACGTTGATTTGGCCCCATATGTGCTCATATGTGTGTGATTCTGAGGTAGCCGTCGTTTGTGCTGGAAAATACATAATCAAGCTTATTCGGTAAAATATTACTGCGTGTTTTAAAGCATAACCGTATGCTGGCTGCTACGCTCGAGACCCCATCTCACCGTTCCCCGTGTTTCATTCGTAACGACCGTCTATTTATACTTCCCGCTTCGTTCAGTGAAATGCGAAATTTTTACTATTTATTCACAAATGAACGCAAGAACACGATCACCGCGCAACCGATAACAAGCGCGTCGCAGAAGTGCACACGTTTCCTCTCCCATTACACTGAACAACAGGCACATTGAAGCAGCGAAGAGCTATAGACCTCGACCCGGAAGTGCCGTAGCAGACGACGCGCTGTTTTGCTATCCACCTTTTCTGGTGACTTCACGCTACAGCGTGGCTATAGTTGTGACGACGTCAGGGGCCATAACATACAAAATGTGGCCGCTTGCGCCTCACCAACGGAGCCACGGAGCGGAGCAGCCGTGGAAACATCACGATATCTTGCGCAAGCACGTGGGAGGAGCTCATACCGTGTCATGACGTCAGGGTACAATAGGAACCGAAATTAGCTTTTGTAAATAGGTTGTAGTTGATTTTTCCCCACTCGTGCACGCTTACCAGTGTATTTTCTAGGCGCTTGAGGGCTTGGAGTTTTATTTGACGAAAAAAAAAATGACAACAGAAAATTTTCGTTTCAATACCTCTTTAAGCGTTCCAGTACCTCACTCTGAAATCATTTCTTGAGGAAAAAGACAAAAATCAAAGAAGCCAAACAAGTACTTCCGGTTGCGTTGGTGGAAGCTTTATAGAACCACGATACCTTGGATTAATCAATGCTGCTTGCGTCAAGCCGAATGATGTCGGCTGAAATTTCTGAAGTAGTGAGCTATTTAACATGGTGTGAGTGTGAAATAAGTGCTGCACTTTGAGCCGGCTTATAATTATCCTTGGCTATGTAGTCATCTATAGATCCTATGCTCTGCACAGTTCGCGGCGCCGGGAGGAACCGAGCGTCGTATCGATCTTCGCCCCGAAAAAGACGCCGCCATGAAGGCCACGCCGAGGACCTGCCTCCGCCCAGGCGATCCCCAGCTTTGCCTCCCCAGTTTGAGCGCGCACGGCGTCAAATCCATGGCGAGCGGCGACCGCCAGCGCTCAGCGAACGCCCCTCGGGTGCGCTGAACTTGGCTGCCGCCCAGAGATGCGAGAGAGAGGAGGAAAAAGAACCCCGCATTTCCACCCACTCTTCACTTACAGAAAGGAACGGGCAGGTTGCACACCCAACGAGAAAATGCTTCACTTGTGCTTCCCCAAATACAAACGAAACGAAATGAAAGTATTGCAGTATACATACCTTTCTGACTCCCTAGATTTCCCCAACAATGCCCCGTCTCGTTCCCTGTATAAGCAACCGTGGCGTCAAGAGTTCGCTGCTGTTCCCTGTCTGGCGCATGCATCAGGTGTCGCTGAGACAGCAGTGGTCGGCAGCCTAATTGGCTACGGGCAACCTTGTTGAGTGTCCCCTGCTATGCTGTGTGCAGCTCTGAATGCCCGCAGGTTCAAGACAGTGACTGGCGTGTTATTATCTCCGTAACTTAGGCCTATTTAAGTTAGCCTCCTTGGGGCTGGATTGCTACTTTTCTTATTGCGAACAAAGGTGAATGCCTTGTCTGTTGCAATTTGGACCTATAAAAAAACCGGCAGATCCCACGCATTGTGGGAATCGATGTAATGCGAAGCAGCCAGCAAAGAGCATACATCGTCTTGTATGTCATTGAGGAAAATGCGTGTCATGGTTTTCATGTTAACTCCTATTATTTATGTTCGTCACACAGTAACGTCGCGCAATGCCAACTTGGAGGTCGATCAGCATAGAGAAACGGCCGCCAGGGCACCATGAGCGTGGCACGTAAGTCATGCTGTACATGACATGCGTGTCATGATTTTCATGTTAACTCGTGTTATTTATGTTCGTCACGCGGTCACGTCGGAAGAGACCAATATTGGTGTATATCAAGCTAGCGAAACGGCCGCCAGCGCACCATGAGCGTGGCACGTAAGTCATGCTGTACATGACACGCGTGTCATGATTTTCATGTTAACTCGTGTTTTTATGTTTGTCGCACAGTCGCGTCGCGCAAGACGAATTCCGGGGTAGATCAAGCTAGCGAAACGGCCACCAGCGCGCCATGAGCGTGGCACGTAACTCATGCTGTACATGACATGCGTGTCATGATTTTCATGATAACTCGTGTTATTTATGTTCGTCACACGGTCACGTCGCAAGATACCAATTTTGGTGTATATCAATCTAGCGAAACGGCCGCCAGCGCCCCGTGAGCGTGGCACGTAAGTCATGCTGTACATGACATGCGTGTCATGATTTTCATGATAACTCGTGTTATTCATGTTCGTCACACGGTCACGTCGCAAAATACCAATTTTGGTGTGTATCAATCTAGCGAACGGCCGCCAGCGCCCCGTGAGCGTGGCACGTAAGTCATGCTGCACATGACATGCGTGTCATGATTTTCATGATAACTCGTGTTATTTATGTTCGTCACACGGTCACGTCGCAAGATACCAATTTTGGTGTATATCAATCTAGCGAAACGGCCGCCAGCGCCCCATGAGCGTGGCACGTAAGTCATGCTGTACATGACATGCGTGTCATGATATTCATGATAACTCGTGTTATTTACGTTCGTCGCACGGTCACGTCGGAAGAGACCAATATTGGTGTATATCAAGCTAGCGAAACGGACGCCAGCGCACCATGAGCGTGGCACGTAAGTCATGCTGTACATGACATGCGTGTCATGATTTTCATGATAACTCGTGTTATGTTCGTCACACGGTCACGTCGGAAGAGACCAATATTGGTGTATATCAATCTAGCGAAACGGCCGCCAGCACCCCATGAGCGTGGCACGGAAGTCATGCTGTACATGACACGCGTGTCATGATTTTCATGATAACTCGTGTTATTTATGTTCGTCACACGGTCACATCGCAAGATACCAATTTTGGTGTATATCAATCTAGTGAAACGGCCGCCAGCGCCCCATGAGCGTGGCACGTAAGTCATGCAGTACATGACATGCGTGTCATGATTTTCATGATAACTCGTGTTATTTATGTTCGTCACATGGTCACGTCGGAAGAGACCTATATTGATGTATATCAAGCTAGCAAAACGGCCGCCAGCGCACCATGAGCGTGGCACGTAAGTCATGCTGTACATGACATGCGTGTCATGATTTTCATGATAACTCGTGCTTTGTTCGTCACACGGTCACGTCGCAAGATACCAATTTCGGTGCATATCAATCTAGCAAAACGGCCGCCAGCGCCCCATGAGCGTCGCACGTAAGTCATGCTGTACATGACATGCGTGTCATGATTTTCATGATAACTCGTGTTATTTATGTTCGTCACACGGTCACATCGCAAGATGCCAATTGTGGTGTATATAAAGCTAGCGAAACGGCCGCCAGCGCACCATGAGCGTGGCACGTAAGTCATGCTGTACATGACATGCATGTCATGATTTTCATGTTAACTCGTGTTATTTATGTTCGTCACACAGTCACGTCACAAGATACCAATTTTGGTGTATATCAAGCTAGCGAAACGGCCGCCAGCGCACCATGATCGTAGCATGTAAATCATGCTGTACATGACATTCGTGTCATGATTTTCATGTTATGACTTGTCATTTATGTTCGTCATACAGTCATGTTACGCCATACCAATTTTGGTGCACATTCGATTAACCAAGCGACCAGGAGAGCACGAAGTCGTAGGCGGCTAGATAGATAGATAGATAGATAGATAGATAGATAGATAGATAGATAGATAGATAGATAGATAGATAGATAGATAGATAGATAGATAGATAGATAGATAGATAGATAGATAGATAGATAGATACGGTCAAAGTCGCAGAAGTTCGCTAAAAAATGCTTCGCATTTAAAAAGTTGGAGGGCGCTTGAGCTTCGCCTTCCAGGGTAGAACGCGATAGTGTATATGTAATCAGGCCCCGTTCGCATGCATATCTTTCTCAGTCACTATAGCCTGGCTTCGCTTTTTGGTGGACACCGTGCCGCACAGAAGGAACGTCTGTGCGCGTAACATTGGCAGTTTCAAAAATCCTATTTAGACTGCGAGCAGAATTGCGAAGTGCCCACTACGGCATAATTCTGCCTCAGTTTACGAATTGGCGAAGTATACCCAATCTGTGTAAGGCGACACGCGCACCCGCGCAGCTGCGCTCTTTGTTGATGCTGCTGCTGATCACGAAGATTAATTATGCCGGTGCGTTTTGTAATTGGTTGGCCTTTAAACCAACCACTCGTTGCGCAGTGCTCATGTTTTGGCGCCTGGCGCGATTCTCCGCATCTTCCACGCAATATTACATGCATTAAGGAGACTCCTCGCACTTCGTTTAGGGTTTCTTTCTTTTTTTTTTTTTTTTCGAAGCTCTTCCATGCAGTGGGGTGGCTCTGCGGAAGAACGCCTGCTTGCCACGCGGAAGTCCTGTGATCGATGCCCGCTCGAACCGAAGGTTTTTATTATTTATTTATTTACATCGATTTCGAATTTTTGCTCACGGACAACGCTGATTTTTCGCTCAAAACCAACGACGCCGACACCGACACCGGAATTGCTGCGAAACGAGCTCTCTAAAAGGACGTACAACTAGCCAGAACGTGTGATTAGGTCCTGGTGCAAATGAAAAGACCGTGAATTATAAGTGACAGATTCTAGCATCATTTTCGCGATCGGAGTAGGATTTATATGATTGAATTGCGTTTAAAAGTAACAAAAAATCGGTATGTCACGCAGCCTAGCGGAAGAGCCCTGAAGCTGTATTATGGAGCGCGAGCCGCTTGCTGTTGTCTGCCGAGATAGCGCGCGCGCCAGCGCTTGCGATCGTGCTCTTGTGATCAAAGTTCGAAGTTGCTGCTCGAGCGACGCAGCCCCCTCCCCCTCCCTTGGCGTCCCCTTATGCTTCTTCGCCCGACGAAAGACGGGCGGAGCGTTTCCTCTCTGCTTGAGGAGCTATCAGCGGCAGGCCTCACACGTGGGGATGTTATCGCATGCGCTCTCCGTGCGACGGAGATGGCCGGCTCCTTTCATCTCTGCTTCAGCCGCGTTCGTCGCCAGCGCTCGCGCGCTTTAAGTCTCGGTTGGAACATACTATTCGCGGGGCGATGTTATCAATTTGGACTTTATACGGAACATGGCGGCGACGGCGAAAACCCGTTGAGAGTGCCCGTAATTGCTATCGCAATAAAAAATAGGAGCCTTTCCCTTATCGGGAAAATGGGGGCTAGCGAAGCTTGACGTGTGCGTTCCTGCATGACACCCGGCCTGCATGAAACGTCGTATGCAGCATGTAGTGAATCAGAGGGAAAATGTGAGATACAAGGAGGTTTTTTCATTGCCTCTCAGCCATAGTTGATTATGATTTGCTTTGCAGCGAATGCTTGTGTGTTCGCATGAGATGACAGCTTGTTCCGTTTTGAAGGTTTGCGACCGCTCCCATTCTCAGCGACCGCGCGCTGTGGTGGGGCAGAATGGACTGGCAGTTCGGTTCACGTTAACAAACTCGTCAAAATGGAAACGTACGCTATCGATCCATTATAGAGTTTCTCGAACATATATGTAGTCACCTTTTGAGAGCTTAAAAGTAATCAATCAGTCACCGTACCGTGGTGTACAGACGTCGTGGCAAGTTTCGGCGTCTTCATGTCTAGCGCATGCATGCATGCATAAACCCGTTTCCTATAGCCTCCCTGTCTTTCCTTTCTCCCTCTTCTCTCTCTCGTTTCCTATAGAATAAACGGCGGAACATCGCAGGAGCTTGCATAAAAGTGGCGAGCAACAGCCTCTTAAAGATGTTATCAGCATAGCAATCTCAACGGTGGCTCTGCTGAACGGATGCTCTGCTGGCACCTGTTGGTTGCAACAGAAGAAAGCAAACTTCGAGATATGGTCCAGGAATTTTTTTTTCTTTTATCCGTATACTGTGCCGGGTTATTTTTTTCCCGTTAACCCTTCTATTTTCCCTTTCTTTTTTCTCGTTGCGATGCGCCTATCTATTACAACATGTTCGCAAGCATCACGCTGACAGCGGAATGCATATTGCCACGTGCGTTTATTATTATCACTTTTGCTGTATTCGGTTTTCGCCCACAAAGGCTGTCAGCAACAATCAGCGCGAACCGCGCCTCATTGTTCGAGAAGCTTCACGATTATTGTAGATCATTTTGTTAAGATTGCGCGCGCGAACACTCGAGCTTATTCTAGAGATTGCGCAACAACCAGCGATTCCGCTGGAAAGTTCGATAGCGCCTGTATAAAAGCCGACGCGCTTGACCGCTTGTCAGTTTTTTCGACGACCGACGCCCTGTTCACCACTATCAGTGTACAGCGTGTATTGCTGTAGTTTTCGTTTTCGTTTCCCGGCCACAAGTTCGGCCAAATAAAGAGTTTCATCTTGAACACGTCGACTGCTATCTTCATCGACGTCACGACCACGTGACAATATAGTACAACTACCAGTTGTCAGCTGCGATAACTATAAGACAAGGTGTTTACTGTGTACATGTGCAGTACTCACGGATTGAAATAGGACAATTTAGGGCTAAGTAATGCACATGTTTTCGTTCCTACAGACTTCAGTTTGGGTCATATCGGCGTCATTTCGACTCCAACGCGTACATCAGAGCCAACATTATCTTTAGAGACCAGATTCATCGCGACATGACGTGATTATGTTGAGCAACTGCGCATATAAGTCGTTATACTAAAATTTTTGATGTCGCGTTTGAATCCTTGAATATATATACTGTACATGACGCTGATGCTATGTCGAGACAAGCAAGGCCGAAACAGCAGGCACCGCACAAGTGTCTGACTTTCGACTATATATATATATATATATATATATATATATATATATATACGTAATCTGAAGCTCGAGATCAAGAAAAAGACCCGCAGCGGTAACTTAGCAGGTAAGGTGTCACGCTTCATGCTGAGCTCGAGGATGCGAGTTGGATTCCCGGCCACAGTGACCGCATTTCGATGGTGGCGATATGCACGAGCATTCGTGTACCTATAGTTCTACATAGGTGCATGTTAATGAACACCAGCTGGTCAAAATTATAAATTATACCAGAGTCTCCCACTACGGCATGACAATATCGTGTCTCTAGCACGTAAAACCTCAGCAATTAATATTATTGGACGAACCAATAGAGATATGATACTCTCAGTAAACTCTCACGCAAGATAACGTAATGCGGCCGGTTAACGTCGACATCAGTAGAGATAGCGTGTGCCTTATCAGTCTCACTATGGGGCGTATATTAAAGAAAAAGCAAAATAATCAATACGGCCTTCCCGCAAACTCGGTTCGGGAAGGCCAAAGGTAATTACGCTTACTTCGTCACATCTGTTCTACGACTTGAGTAAAGGCGCAGGATCTTACAATCGGTCATATATGTCTGTATATGTTCTTTCTTTTTTTCATTTGCTCAAGACATTGACAGAACTCTCAGGAGACGTAAGCAAAGGCATATGCATAGTAGTGTTGGACGAAGTATGTACTCATGCTACCATTAAAGCCACGTCTGCGATACGTGTGGACCACGCAAAAGAATGTTATACTAGACTGGTGTTGGAAAACACTACCAGAATTTCTAATTCAGAGATGATTTGGAGCAGAATGAGTGCTTAAATATCGAAAACACATCATACCTATTGCCTCTGATAGGGTGAGAGATGGAAGGAGGAAATGAGGAAGGGCAGGAGGGAAAGACAGGTTAGATGCAGCAGGCGGAGTGGTGAAATGAAAGATAAATACATGTGTCTCTTGAAATGTGGTTGCGTAAGCTAAAGAGTGTGCGATCACACAACTTCTGCGTGAATACAAGATGATACGGTATATTTGTTGTTTCAGTCAGGTATTTGTGAAGTATAAGTCGTTATTAGCAGCCGAGCAAGGTTTTCCTGTAGAGCTTGTGTGCACCTTGTCTGACCTATCCAAGATGGCGGAGCCCCCATTAGAATCGTAATTAAGATGTCAGCGTATGTCTTTCTTCAATGTCCCATCTTTCAAAACGCGGCCATGTTCGTTAAGGCAAGGATATGTATATAGGAAAGCCCGCCCGCTCGCGGAAACTTGCCTAAACTCTTAGGAAAAAAGGTCGGCATATTCACTAACTAAATACTAACCGTTTACTTGTCACAAAATACACTAGCCTCTTAGTAAGCGAAGGTAGTAAAATACAGGTTAGTGGAACTTGCTACCTAGTTAGTGAGTGAATAGCACTAGCTCGAATGGCTAGTCCATTACTAAGTTGTTAGTAACCGCGCTAGCAAGTTGCAACTTACTAACCGTAACTACATTTAGCCAGTTAGAGGTTTACGCCTATTTTGTTTATACGTGCGTGTGCATTGCCATATCAAGATGATTCTATTACAATAATAATAATAAAACGTCCCAAGATTCTATTACAAAAGTACCTAAAGGATTAAAAAAAAGAAGTGGCATTGTCCTCGTACATTAACTAATGGCCGCTAATTACTTCATGTAATTACCATGGTAAGTGCACATCACAGCAACATACAGAGATGCATGAATTGATCACGCGTGAGAACACACGCAAGCGCACACACAGAATAGCAAGATTTTTACGTAGCCGATATCTACTCTAGCAGCGGCTTGAAGACTATTTATGCTCCTACTTTGGGATAGCTCGCCGTGTACCTGTTAGCAACCATAGAATTTAGGATAATAATTGATGTTTTCTACACATTATCGTGTGCCCTTATATTTGCTTATATGCGTGCCATCACGTAGCACGAAACTTTAATTCCAAGGTAATGAATAAAATTAAAGTTCGTTTAAATTCTGCTAAAGACCGTCACGAGTATACGGCAAAGTATACTGCGCATCTACGAAAGATCTGGCAACGTGGGTGGCTAGTAGTTACTTAGTTAAAAACACCAAGTAAATTTTCTGGTTAGTGAAGGCAGCACTTTACGACCTCTACTAACTGGTGGCTAAACAAATTTCGCGAAGGTAGTAAAATACGCTCGAAACTAGTAAATGCAATCTTTATTTTGACAGGAAAAAGATAGGGAAACCTTTCTCTGGACTGTATAGGATGCTTGGTAAACGAATGTTGTGAAATAATTAAAAGGAGCAAAACGTTTCTTCAGCTATATGCAGCGCCGTCGTTTTGTTCCAGGCTCAACAGGTGCGAAGACTCACGAGGATGATGGAAGGGAGGCATGAACTGCAGACACGAGTGCGAGAACGTGTTTATCTTCCTCGCGCCTCTGCGCAGCTGTTTGCCCTGAATGAATCATGAAGCAATCATCCCGTGAGAAAAGCTCTAAGAATTCTTTTGTGCCGCTTTGATATGCGAAGCAAAGTGCGAACTTGTTTTTGTTACCGGAGGAGTGGAGTAGCGGTCGGTAGAACACGTATATATATATATATATATATATATATATATATATATATATATATATATATATATATATATATATATATATATATATATATATATATATATATATATATATTATATATAGATATATATATATATATATCCGCCTTCGTTTTTACTTCGTTTTTACGTTGAAGATGCAGAGGTCAGAACGGAAGAGTCTGAACCTCATATATAGGTGTATATAGAGAGGTCTAAGTGACTAAGCCAACCTCACCGCACTTCTTTGTAACTGAATTCTCCTTTTTACAGGGCTTTTTCTTATTGTTGCTTTCTATACGCGTAGGGACATGGTTCATTGATGTCAATTCATCACGGACATAGTTCGCCCAAGCGCACGATTGTTGATATACACCATTGATCTGGATAGATAGAGGTGTATATACGTGTGTGGAGAAGTCGATACACGTTTGGCGCGCGCGTTCCTTTCGCACATCTATATATATTGCGCGTGCACTCGGTATAAGCTTCAGTTCGGCCTCTAAAACGTGTTCTTCACCACCTGCTGTATTCGCATTACGAATTATTCGCTCGCGCCCTCTCGCCTCCCATTGCATAATGCATCCTTCGTCCTTTCGGTACACGGCGACCTCTCCGAATCGTTAACAGCCACTTTTCAATCGCTCGCATTCTCATGATAAGTTCGGCCTCGTGTCGAACTCGCGCTTGGTCGTGTTATTCTACTTTAGTGGCTGCTTTAATCCGATAACCGTGGAATATATTTTTTTTTTTTTTGGTTCTTCGTCCTCTTCCGCCTCTTCATTTTTTTTTTTTATGCTCTTCGTTCAGCCATCACGTGTATAGTATACGAAACGGCTGTGATAAAGTCGATTGCGTGGATATCGTGGTCTGTATATTGAGGTGTCATGACGTCGTCATATTATAATCTCCCTTCTGCAAGCGTGGGTGGATATTTAGAGCCACGAATTCTGCATAGGTGAAACGCAGAAGTATCCGCTCGATTGAGAGCTCTCAAAGTTAAAGGGACACTAAAGAGCAGAAAGGTTTTTCTCGCATTTGTAAAGTAGCCTTCCACGATACCAAAAACACCACGCTTGCGGCGAGAAGACGCTTAATAAGCGAGAAAATGCGCAAAAAGAAAATACAAGTGGCGACGCCACCTTGGAATTCCCGCACCATTTGCCGTGACGTCACATATTTTTGACGGCGTCTGCTTGGGCCTGCGTAGTTCCTAATCGGTTCAATCGAAGTACATTGCCCTCTGAGGGGGCCAGAGACTTGACATAACGAGTTTGTGGAAATTTCGTCGAGCCAGTGGCTCCAAAATACGTTAAACGCTCTTTGAAATCTTTTACGTCACGAATTACAAAGTTCGGCGCGAAATTTAAAAATGAAACTTTGAACTTGGTTTTATCCTCTAATAATAAACCTATGGTGGTGAAATAAACTACACAAGAGTTCTCCGAGCACACTTTATCAATCTAAACCAATTCATTGTTTCTCTTTAGTGTCCCTTTAAAGATCGCAGTCTTTATACTATACGGTGCTGAAAATCACGTGTGGTTGCGCACCCTTAACTATACAGGTGCGTACTAAGAACTAAGTGTCATGCCCGCACATAGACGTATACGCACGCCACGCGATACAGCCACACACTCACGCAGACACCTGTACACACGCACAAAACGCACGCTATCCGCGTGCACTATATATGCTGGGTGCCCCAGCTAACTAACTCTGTATATATAGCCAGCGGCGATATAGTTAGCTGCAAGCGGGCATGTTACGTGGTAAGTGGGCATGTCGTGACAAGCGGGTATGACACGTTATTATTATTATTATTATTATTATTATTATTATTATTATTATTATTATTATTATTATTATTATTATTATTATTATTATTATTATTATTATTATTATTATTATTATTATTATTATTATTTATTTTTTATGTATATCGCGGGCACCTTTAGTAAGGAGAAAAATCAATCAATCAATCAATCAATCAATGATTTATTTAACGTGCCCAGGAACAACCGTAAGGTCTTTGTGCTGGCGCACGCAAAAAAAAACAATAAAAATAAACAATACAATACAGACAGTTTTCAGAAATAAAAAGAGCAAAAACACGTAGACAAAGAGAAATGAACACAAAAGGGGAGGAGTAAAATAAGACAACACGAGAAATATTGACGGGGCATAAAAAATTAGACTGCATATATACAACTATGTGGAAAGACTGAGAAGGGAAGACTTTGTACATTGTGCCACACTATGTCAAAACAGTGCAATGCTAATATACGTAATAGATAGAAAGTTAGAAACTGCCTAATCGGACGTTTTGCAAAGCGATATGCAACTTTCTGATTGGAAGGTTTTGCCTAGCTTCGTTGATTTAGAAGTTAGTTAATTAACGTTGCCTAATTAAGTAATTAAGCAGAACAAAAAATGGTCTGACTTATTCCATGCAATACTCAGCAACATGCATTTGGTCGCGTAGTCGTAAAGGGCGTCGGCGTATTTTAAGACACTGGCTAGATTTAGCTGGGGAACCCTGTATATGCTCGTTGTGATGCTTCTAGAGGGGCACGAACTCATAACACTACTTGTTGAATGACACCGGTTATAATTACAGGCGTATACAGGCGTACTTTGAAAGCGCAGTGGTGAGGGCTTGTGAACGCAGAGGCGCTGAATCCAGCCGTCGCCATGCAGAGCTCGACCCGACGGCTCTGTGGGCACGCTTGTACACACGGGGCGCAGGAAGTGCATGCATGCTTGAGCGCGCTAGACGAGGGAAGTATATGATTATTGGGCTCATATTTTTCTGCATGTGGGGGTTACAAAAAGGCACGCTCTGATTAGTTGCTTCGCATGGCCAAGCGCTGTAACGAGCGGCTCAGCGGTTCGTCCTGTCTTTCTTTCTTTTAATTATACGCTGCCAACAGCCCACGGCAGTGCGCGCTATAAACGTCAGGAAGGCGAGGAATAAATTGCGGTCGCTTTTCCTTTTGCGACTTCGCCGAATACTTTATTCTAAACAGCAGTACACCTCTCCGATGCGAGCGCGCTACTGACAGATCGCCGAGTAAAATATTGACCTTTTATTGTGACTTCTGGACGGATTTGCTCTACATTTTATAAAGCTTCAGCGTCGATACGTTTCCAATACTCGCTGGTGCTTTACGTTTTTTTAGGAAGGCCGGAAACAATGCCAGAATATAGTCATATGATCTGAGAATAAAAGCGAAACTAAATGGGAAGAGGGAAGAGGAAAAGGAAAGGCGGGGAGATCAACCGGACGCACGTACGGTTTGCTACACTGCACTGGGGAAGGGGAACGGAGGATAAATAGAAGGAGAGGAAAGATATAACGAAGAGTGATGCTTCACCCGAGAGCGCATATTGACATCACAGTTTGTCACTGAAATCTGCAGATGTCAGTTGCATGACATGGTGCTGTGAATTCCGTGTACCGGAGAAATTCCAGAGGCCATTGTGGGCTGTATGCCATCGTTATACATGCGAAGGTCTTCCCAAATGGGCTTGCCATCCAGACCTACCAGCTTTAATACGGCTGTTGCCCTCACATACCTTCAGAAACTATAGGGCACTACTTCATTAACTGTTCGCCGTGTGGCGTCCACCGCAAAGTGTTCGCTCATGTCGCATTAGACCTCGCATACTTTCTCTGAGCACTTTGGGGTTGCAATAAATTTGAGGTGGTGTGTTGAACTTCGAAAGGAGCAAGGGTACCACCCCTAACGTATACGTTCGCGAATGTAGTTCTTTTTGAAATCCGAGGTTTTGTAAGCCAGCCAAAGATAAGTGAGCCGAGTGGCACCGGCGACCCACGGAAAAACCATAAATGTGGCAGTGCGAGAGGAAAACGGGTGGGCTTCGCTTGAGGTGAGAAAAGCACAGAGCGAATTGTTCCACATATATACCACCACGCTATGACCGGTATGCTATGCAGCGGGACTGGACACACTCATGAGGTCACGGTTAATTAAACGCATATACAGAGAGAGAGAGAGAGAAAGAAAGAAAGAAAGAAAGAAAGAAAGAAAGAAAGAAAGAAAGAAAGAAAGAAAGAAAGAAAGAAAGAAAGAAAGAGAGAGAGAGAGAGATGTGATCTGGGAGGCAGGGAGGTTAACCGGTTGCTACCCTGCACTGGGAAAGGGCTGAGGGGAGACAGAAAGGTAAAAGAAGAGAATGAGAGAGAGAGGGGGGGAGAGATCGAAAGAAGAGAGATAGTGATATTTCAGACACACGCAAACGCAGGAGTGGCGTAGTCGTTCAACGATTCCGGTTCATCGTAGAAACTCCAGGAGCGCGCCTTCGTCGCTTTCTTATGTGAAGTTCGAACGTTACTGCATTCCAAGAGTGATTGCTCCGAAGACGAGTGGCCATCTAGACGTGCTGTACGGTAACTAGCTGAGAGGGACTGTCTCCAGGGGATGTAGCGAGGACATGTCATCCCTGCAATGGTTCACCTCTCTGCCGCAAGGATCTCAGGCAGCGCTGTCTGCCATTGTATACGATGTGGTATAAGCATAGGTGTTTGCAAATGACAGTCCAAGCCACTGGCTGGCGGCAGAGAGCGGTTGTCTCGGATTGCGATATAGTCCAGGTGAACCTTCAAGTGCACTGCAGCACTCTGCAGTACGAATAATCGGGTCTTAAATATTATCGGTAAAAAAGGACTAATTAATGCAGTCTATATAAGAGGGAAAGACTCGGTACAGAAAGTTTCGCAACGTTTTCGCGTGCCGATGTATAGTCCAAATACGAGAAAATATTGTTCACCACTACCCGATTTACTTTCACTAAACAAATTACGCCGAAACGCGAAAGCGGCATCGCACGTAAAGAGAGAGAGAGAGACAAAGAACCCTTGTTTTCGTTGCGCTACTATGAAGCACACGTGTATTATTCGTATGAATTAAAGGCAGTATTACGCATACCAGTGTGGAACTCCAGGCACGAAATTCGTAGCGGGGATGTCTCACGTTGCTTTCTTCGAGTAAAAATCAACGCTTTTAATGTGGGGCCATGTGTGAAAATCAGCTTTTGAAAACTTTCTGATACACCCTTTTTTGTCTCAACCTATTTATGGCCGGCCGATCTATCTACGCTGCAGCATTAAAAAAAAAAACGCGCAGTCTGTCGTCTTCGAAGACAACGAAAGCAAGCCGACAACAGAACTCAGGTATGTATAAGATTGCACATTGTCATGCCCGGGCCAATTAATGTCCGCCCGCCGAAACTGGTCCGTCGGCCGTTAACGCAATTACGGGTACGCAGCTGCAGGGGTCTGCCTGTCCTATCGA
This sequence comes from Rhipicephalus sanguineus, assembly GCF_013339695.2. Taxonomy (NCBI): domain Eukaryota; kingdom Metazoa; phylum Arthropoda; class Arachnida; order Ixodida; family Ixodidae; genus Rhipicephalus; species Rhipicephalus sanguineus. The sequence continues at coordinate 124,777,900 of NC_051178.1, forward strand.
ATTTCATGTATGGCCAGTATGTATGCTTAGGTATTTTAATGCCGGCCATTAAGTTTTCGAACGAGAAATACCGTCTATTAGCGCCCTCCTCTTTTTCGTTCTTCTTCTTCTTTACCACGTTTTTTTTTTCGTCATCGCAGCCGTAAAAGTATGTAGTCGCGATCACCATGATTCACACATTCCTCCCATTTTCTTCCTTTTTTTTCATTAATACATTTATGGCTTACTTTGCTGTTCCTGCAGCCTTTCAGAGGTGGCGATCGAAGCAACCTGCTTCCTGATTCACTTTTCTTTCTTTCTTTCTTTCTTTCTTTCTTTCTTTCTTTCTTTCTTTCTTTCTTTCTTTCTTTCTTTCTTTCTTTCTTTCTTTCTTTCTTTCTTTCTTTCTAATTGGGGGCGCGCCTGTCACGCGCGCTTGTCGTTAGAACGTTTTTAAAAACAAGTTTTCTTCTCGCCTCGCGGACTGCGTCGCCGCGGCCTCTCTTCGGTGTTGCCCGTAACGGTCCCAAATGAATGGCTTTTCGCGCCGCGGCCACTTTGGCAAACTGTGTCTCCGCCCTCTCCTTTCCAATGCCCGCGAAAGTGTGGCGCACTGGCTCCACCGTTGACGCCCCGTCGAAGCCGTTTACTTCTTCTGCTTCTGTCTTGCTTCTTTCAGCTCCGTTCGAACGAACACTTGCTTCCTGCTCGAACAGTGCGTTCGTACTCCGTGTAGTTTCCGGCATATCTTGAGAAGAGTTTTGTTTGTACGTTGCCGCATCACAGAGTTGTTGTTGGTTGTGGTGTTCCAGCTGTTCGTTCCTTTTTTTACAGCGAAAGCTGTTATGAGATCACTTCAACGGCCGTTTTTGGCGCTGTAGTTGTCGGCCGCCGCCGCCGCTGGTGTCCGTAACCGCTATCGCACGAAATAGGAAAAAAAAAGGAAATAAGCAAACATTTCCAGGATGGAACGAGGTTCGAACCTAGGCCCTCTGCGTGAGAGCCCAGTGTTCTACCTCTGGACCATGCCGGTGCTTGAAACTGCTTTGCAAAAGGACCCTATACAGGGTTCATGTCGCGAAGGGACCACATTAACATATGTAATGTAGTGTGGTAGAAGAGTAAAATAACAACCAGGCGTCACACAAACGCGAATTCTGTAACCGGTCGTCACAGAATGCGAATTGCGCAACGAGTGGTTTGTTGAATGCTTCCAAATCATTACAAAGGCCTCTGCGATAATTCTTCATCGTCATCAGCCACAGCATCAACAAAGTGCACATAATGCCTTACAGGTATTTAGCAGGTACCACGGTTCCCCGCAGAATGACGAAAAATTACATAGTGGCTGCTTCCCTACTTCACAAAAATTATATTGATTTATAGCGTAGAGGGTTCTTCGCAAGTGAAGTTTCAAAAAAAGCAAAGGGTATCTCGTCATTCGCGAATTAAAAAATGCCTTACGAACGGTAAACCAAGTCAGTTTCTTGCAGCGACGAGCGCTGTCATCGTCGCTAGACAGGTCTCGGAAAGCCGAGTTATGTAGGAGACACTGTATGGAACGTGGTGTTCTATATACTGACGGCGTGCGACGCGCCTGTGTGGAGTCGTTGCTCCGGTTGGCGACGAGCGAACGACGCAGTGGCGAATACACGGATGTCCAAACTAGATAAGGTCAACTTTAGAAAGGTATATCTGAAGGTTTCGCTCAAGGTCCGTGGTGTTATTTGCATGGCCAGGGTATCGTACTTAAGAGATGCCAGGTATAACGTCAGTGCATGAATCGCGACCAAGGATGTCGCTGTAATGCGCAAGGCTGTTCTCTCGTTGCGTTGCGCGGCGCGTTTCTCGGCGGCCGTTCTCTCATTCGGCGCAACCGACTTCTCGCAGAATGCTTTAGTGCCGAAGTTCGCTTCTCGATACAGAAGAAAATATACTGAAGAGAAACGTTCTCAGTTCAGTGACCAGGTTCCACGATACACAAGTAACGGTGACTTCGCTAAAGGGATAATTGCATAAATAAACGAGCATCCAGCGACTCGTTGTTACAAGTGCTTCCGTCAACGTTATAGGCTTCAACAGCGTCGCCTGCTTTCGCGTGAACACTTGATGCAATAGGGAGCACACTGCATCGTAAGTTCTAACACATGATCACGTACAACGTGTTATTGGCATTCACTTTTGGCCGGCGCCGTCGTGTAAGGGATCTCGGGGACGATTGAAGAAAAGTGACAGAGCCTTTATGTCTTTACCATTACCCTCTTTCATTTTACGGCCGCGTCGATTTCCATCTGTCTGAATGCACCCGCACGCAATTAATTCCACTGTACAGGTAATAGAGGCAGAAGAGAGTCCCTTAATCGCCCATTGAAGCGGCGGGTTGCCGTCTATCTCTATTATCAGTAACGGATGCTTCGATTGGTTGCTACCTCCCGCCGGCTACGCGGCTCTCCTTCGAAAGGTGTTCATTTCTCATTTCTAGCGACCGCTATATACATTTACATTGGCGGCCTCCGTATGCGCTTCTCCAAAGCTCCGCGACTGTATGTATACTACCACCTTGCGCGACCCTGCGGCAGCCATGTTAACCCGCTTGTTCCGGCGATTTCCTGAATGAGAAAGCAACGCGCTCGTGTAAGTCTAGCCAAAATGGGGTTGACGAGTAGTGGGGGAGAGGGTGACGCTGCACCTCTTCGCGAAGAGAGCTCCCTCGAGAGCTGCGGGTCTGGAGGGGGGAGGCGGGTCGTCGCGATGGCCGTCGATGCAGCGGCAGCAGCAGCAGCGAAGCTTCTGACGCACTCCCGCTTATTTTTAGCTAACCCCCCTCCCCTTCTCTTTATCCACCCCATCTGCTTGCTCCTCACCCTGAATATACCTGCCCGGGGAGAACGGGAGGGAGGAAATGAAACGGTGTTAACAGCACAAAGTGGCGGCGGGCCGCGCGCCACGCGAGGTTCCTGCGCTCGCGGAACTATTCCAAGAGCGCGCCATCAGCTCTTGGCGGGGTGGCTTCCGCCGCGGTATCGTTTTAATAACACCTACGCTAACGCCGCACTTGTTGAGCAGATCTGCCTCTGCTCAAGATACAAAGGAAACCGAGAATAAAAAGCATCATTCTACTTAATTAAGTCTTTATATATATTGTTGCAACACGTGGGTTTCCTTTCACCGCCACGCGGGTTTATGAACCCACGTACGTGACGGTCAAAAAAACTTAACCTCGCAATGTTTCGCTTTATGTATTGCGAAACATGGCGTTCAGTATATTGAAGTGTGTGTTTAAGCTGTTGCAGCATGGATGGCTACCGCTAATAAAAGTCAGCCTCGATCAGTTCTCGCTCTTGACATAGAATTGCCGACATTGCTTAATCAGTGGCAAAAATAAGTAACATGCTACCGCGTGCTGATCGTGATCGAAAAAGCAAATTGTACTCTAACGGACTCATGAGTCGACTCACTCAGACTCAGACCTAGCCGTGAGTCTGAGTCTGAGTGAGTCCGAGTGAGTCATGTTGAGGAAAATTGTGGTGGGTCTGAGGGCAAGATATATTCCACGAGTGAGTCTGAGTGAGCTCTACATTTTTTGCCTACCTATGATCTGTCAATAACTCTATCTATTCTGCTTAAACCACATGCATGGCACACTGAACTTACTATAATTTATTATTTCATTTGCAACTTATTTGTAGCTTGAAGACCGGCCACTCAAGATGACAAAACTATGCTCTTATTTCTCTGGTCTTCCTTATTCAAAATGTTATTATGTATTGCTTCATAATAAAAACTAATCATAATACCGCTTCTGTTAATTTGGCTACAACATTTGGCGATAAATTTAAAAAAAAATGAGACCAAGACATTCACGGGCGGACCGGGCCGCATGCGGCCCACATGCCTCGTGTTTAAAGGGACAATAAACGCAAATGTTAAGTTGACGTTGATTGCTGAAGTAGCGTTCCAGAAACCTCGTTCTGTGCCAAGGAAATGTTTATTTTGAATGAAAATCACGTTTTAGTGGTCCGAACAGCGTTAACGCACTTCAAATCGCGCGCCTGAAAAGGCCTCCTGGCGTATCATTTGCCTTGCCCAACGTTGCCCGCATTTACTGCCCGGCAGCCGACGCTGCGGTTTTTGCTCTGAAGGGCACGTTACACAACATCGCATGGATACGTCATTTTGTCGAAGTTTCCGTTAGACCGACATTTATGATCGTGCTTCACGCAACAGTACGCGATAACGAAACTACCACTGAGACGCGAGCGGAGCGCAGCATTGCGAAAACGGAACTTTGCAAAGCCCATGCCGTTCTCCGTTGTAACGTCAAGTTCTTTTTTCCATGAATAAAACAGAAACGCATAAGAAGCGTTTTATTACGTCTTGCAGTGCTCGGAACGTTCTTTTTTATTATAGGTACCTTAAATACTAGTGATAATTTGTATTCTGGACTCTTGACGTCATGGGGCTCGTTCCAAAACGTCCCCCTGGTGGCGCATATAGTGTCCTACATTTAGCTTAATTCCTCGATTACTGGAGCACTGGCATTGATAATATTGGCGTTTTAGACGTTCTAAAAAGATTGACCTTTCCCTCTGACGTCAATTTTTATTTGCCTTTAGTACCCTTTAAAGGGGTACTGACACGAATATCTTCAGTTGTCGTTTTTTTGCGTCAAATGAAAGGTCAAGCCCTCAAAGCCTAGAAAAGGTAGTGCTAAGCGCGAGTGCGCCCTGAAAACGTAATTACAGTATGTTTTCAAAAGCTAGTTTCGGTTCCTACTGTACCCTGACGTCACAACACGGTATGAGCTTCTCGTCACGTGCTCGCACAATATATATAGTGACGTTTCTATGGCCGCTCCACACCGTGGCTCCGTTGGTGACGCACAAGCGGCCATTTTGGAAGTTTTGATGACGCACAATGATGTTGTGTTCATACTCCACCTGCATGTGTTCACAATCAAGTGATATGACCCAATTTCTCTGCGACAGCCGTCGATGTCGAGCTGAACTAACAGGGGTGTGCGCTTGTACCAGCGAACAATCGACTTGTACAGCAAGGAATCGGCACCTTCCAAAGACGGACTTCCAAGATGGACGCTTAAGCGTCCATCTTGGAAGTTTTGGTACCTAACGTCATCACAACTAGCCAGACTGCTGCGTGAAGTCACCAGAATTTGTACTGTAGCCTGACGTCAAGCTAGTGTCGATGTCAGTGGGTGCGCCGTGGAAAAATTGACTTTAATATCAAATTAAAATATATTATCAGCATTTGCTGAGCTTCACATTTGCTCAGAGTTGTCTCTGCATACAGGAAATTTGTATGGCAGAGTAAACTCGTCTTCGAAAAAAGGTATCAGTACCCCTTTAAGACCCCTATACAACGCGACGCAGAAGGTAATCCATTGTGCACATGTCAGAAACTACGTCTTTCGTACCGTAGAAAACAAGCCCCTGCGCCGCGCTGAGACGTTCCCGCAGCGCTAATTGTTGGCAGTCCTTGACTGACATAGATCAACGTTTTATTTGAAATGTTGGCGTATGGCTTAAGTGAAGTTCAGGTGAATGGAAGAGCGTCCGCTTAGTTAGCAAAGCAAGACAAGCAAGCGTTAATTTTTCAGGTGCCGATTCCTTGCTGTACAAGTCGATTGTTCGCTGGTACAAGCGCACACCCCTGTTAGTTCAGCTCGACATCGACGGCTGTCGCAGAGAAATTGGGTCATATCACTTGATTGTGAACACATGCAGGTGGAGTATGAACACAACTGCTCAAAGCATGGTCATCACATTCGGTGTAATTGATGACTTGGCTCCGGCTCTGCGGACAACGCTCATTGCACTCTTAATCAGCTCTCGGACAAAGCGCTAGCTATAGCCAGAAAACTATGCGAGAAAGGTCTTGTGTCCTGGGTATATCCAGCACTTTACGCAGAACATGATTAAGAGTGCTAGCTATATAGCCAGTAAAATGTGCAAGGGAAAAAGGTCGTATGTCCTGGCTGTATCTAGAGCTTTGAGCAGGACATGATTAATAGTGTACTTTCATGCTTCAGTACTTTGTCAGAGCAATCATAACTTGAGCGGTCACCCTTATATACCAAGTGCTTCAAAGACTATCGGGACTGTCGGAGACTTTTCGCATAAAGGGCGAGACAGACGGTACGATTTTTCATGCGATTCGACGTCCGACACGGCGGAGGGGAAACCGGAATGGTGACCTTTCATAGCATCGTACAGCCACCATTCCCTCTCCCCCACCGCGGCGTCGGCCGTCGGATCGCATGGAAAATCGGACCCGTCTGTCCCCCGCTTAATGAAACATTTTAGGGGTCAAAATTTCGCACAGGAGGAGGAGGAGGAGGAAGGAAATGAATGAAAGGCAGGGAGGTTAACCAGACGCGCGTCCGGTTTGCTACCTTACACTGGGGGAAAGAAATGAAGGGATTAAAAGAAAGAAGAGGGAAGAAGGCACTGTCAGGGTACATATGCGCCTGTCCATTGAATCCCTATACAAGCGGTCGCTCAAACCGGTCGATTTTAAAAACAGTAGAAATGCGCGCGTCGCTTTGCTAGCCTGCGATGCGTATGGCCACGATCCGAAAACGGTCTGTCGTCTATAGCTAGTTCAGCGTATTACGCAGAACGTTTCGTTCGTTCGCAAAACGTTCACAGAAACACAGTACTATGTTCTATCGTTTCATCGCTATTGCAAGAGTCGCATCTGGTGGTGTCGGCCATTCCTATGCGAAAAGAGTACGCCTTCGTGAAAGCTACTCCTAACCACAGGCGGCACATACGTTGCATCACGGCGGGAGAGGTGCGATGGAATTTGTAGCTTCTTCGATGGGTCTAGTTCATGTAGGCGACGGTTCCATACCCTGAGGTCACTCAACCAAGTTTGCGACATTGTGTCAGCGAACGAGCGAAGACCCCTTGCAGCGTATACGTCCTCGACAAGGGTATTGGGGTTGTCTGCAGCATCCTCGTAGGCGGACCGGGCATGCAGCATCATCAGCGAAGTTGTTACCCACAACACCACAATGTCCCGGCAGCCACTGGAACACAACGTCATGTACCTTCGATAAAGCTTGGCGCACAGCATTGCGAAACCGTTCATGCGCTGCTATGTTTACACTTGTTTTAGAGCGCAGCTCTTAGGTGCCCGTTCCTGCGTTACCGATAGAGCGAACGAGGACGAAAGAGGGCGAAAGCAGAGTTTGTCGAAATCACGCGCCACTGGCCTCTAACTTCGCTTTCTTCTTCCGTCACGCGCGCTGGCCCCTCGGTCGGGGCTCGTACGCATGCAGGGCTGGCAGGTGCACTGCGGCTGGCTTCGCTTGTCGTAACGGATCTGTCGGCATTTCGCTTGGTTCGCGACGCCTGCAGTGCACATGGTGTGCGTAGCACTCGAGCACTGGTAGTTTCTGTGGCAATATGTAACGAGTGTTATATTGCTACAACCATGGATAGTCAAAACTTCAAACACAATAGGCGTTGCCTCAACATGAAACGTGCATCCATTCTTTTAGAGCGCAGCTCTTAGATGTCCGTTCTTGCATTGAGCCGCGTCGGCGGCGTCGTAACCTGTAGAGCGAACGCGGAGCGGAGGATTAAAGACGTCGATAGCGAGGAGAACGTGAGGAGGAGGGAACGACAGTGGCGAGACGACAAGTTTCCGCGGCGCCACTGACGTGCGGTCGCCGATCACGTCATCACTAAGGTATGCGGCGAGGGCGACCACCGATACCATATATGGAAATAAAGCGCTGCATGAACGGAGGCCTGTCTGCGGCAGCTGTTGTGGAACGCGCCCACGCGCTGCCTTCCGCGGTCTCCCGATTAGCGAGGCAGTCGCGCTGCGCTCTGTCTGCGGCGGTTGATGTGAAATGGGCTGCACGAAATTGTCCGCGCCAGTCACGCTACTCACGGCGTGGTATGCAACTGTACGTACATACACGTCTGTCTGAAATAGTTTGTCTCAACTTATCGCAAAATCAAAACACCTAAACAGCTGCGCTCAGAATTCGCATTAGCGAGTATCATAATCGTCGGTTAGTTTTTTTGTATCCAAGGCAAGCCCGCATAAAATTATCGAATGAGAATGAGCTGTTCCACATATCTTGCATATCTTTGTATAAGTGCTAAATTCAGTATTTACTCCTGGAGCACCGGATAGAGTATAGGTGATCAACATTTTAACTGCATACAGTGCAGCTTTGAAGTGCTTCGGTGACAAGAGCTGCACACTGCAGTGTGAAAAATTTGTTGGAGCAGGTTCAACAATATTTTTGTAGCAAGCGATTGCGTTTTTCTCAATACCGCTTCAAATAGATTTGGCTCTTCTTGTATATAAAAATATCCTCATGTGTCGGTGCCATCTCAAAAGCTGGTAGCTTGGCCCGAAAGCGATGGCAGGATTTAGCGTAACGTTAAAATCTGAGAGCATTAATAACTATAACAATTACAATAAATAAATAAATAAATAAATAAATAAATAAATAAATAAATAAATAAATAAATAAATAAAAGCACGCAGCATTCTGTAGGAACGAAAGGCTCAGCCAAGCTAATTTCGAGGACTGGTTCCTTGGTTAAAAAACAACCGAGACACAAAATATACCCGGATATGGCAGATGAGGCGTGCGAAAATCCACGTTGTGGCGCCACAATACGAAATCGTTCTTCATCTCTGAAGCCTTGCTTTTTGAAAACACAGTTAGCACATTTCGTTGCAGCTTCGACGTGCGCTTATGCAGATGAAGATTTCTCCCTTTCACAAAAATACCGAACATTCCGATGACGTCACGCTAAAGTACCGCCATCGCGGCTTACGTGTGCTAACATTAAAAAAATGAGCATAAGAGAAAAAGAAAACTTGTGATTCATCTTAAGCGCTACACACCAACCAACCTCTTCTCTCTATAGTAAGCGTAACTTTGGGTGAGTAAGGAATCAAAGACAGAATAGACCAAGACTTGAAAATGCACATCGCTGCTCTATGTACTATTGAATTAACGCTGCTTGTATCCGTGTCTCCCATTGCTCAAGCCAATCCTCCGACACCGTCTATTCTTATCGCGTGAGTGGCGAATGAAGCACACGTGCTCCTACTCCGCCTCCTGTCGTGACTGGCTACCGCAGTTGTAGCGCGGATTTGTTATTACCATCATCTCTCCGAAAACGAGAACAGGAGAGGGAGGGGGAAGTTGTGAGCGCACGACCAGAAGAACAAACACCACGAACAAGGAGGGGCGCGCAGCGTAATCAAGGGCGCATCGAGGGGAAAAAAAAAAAGCGCGTTTGCGTATCGACCGAGAAGACCCCTCTCAGCACCCTTCTCCTCTCCTCTGCGGGCGACCAGGCCGCGACGGCGGAAGTGAGCGTCCGCTTTTCCCTACAGCAGCGGAACTGAGCGGGGCTAGCGAGACCCAGTCGGGGCAGCACCGCCCGGGCTGTTGCCGCCGCCAGGCTGATTGACCACTTCCTGTGCCGCGGGTTGGCAGGTGCTCCCACTATCCACTGTGCCGGAGGCTCCCAAGCGGAGGCTTCTGCGCTAGTGTGACGTGGCCTCGAGGCGGTCGGCAGAGTCCTCGCAGTCTCACGTTGAACCTCCGCTACGCGAGCCGCCTTTCTCTCTAGCTCCGCGCAAACCATGCAGGAGACGCGGGAGAAGAGACGGCCGGGGAGAGCGACCACCCAACAGAACGAACGACGGAGGCGTGCGAAAGAAACGGAGAGCCTACGTGCCCACCGTGGCTGGCACTCGAACTCGACGTATCCACTATTTGCACACCCCTCACACAGGCATGCACGGAGATGTGTACGTACAGCACGGCGAGATGCGTAAACGCCAAATTGACGTACGCGGTGCTGGGAGGACAAGTAAAGCCGCTTCTCGTCTTCTAGTAAGCGTGTAGTTGAGGAATGAAGAATGGCACGCGAAGAAGGAGGGAGCCAAGCCGGGGGCTGGAGGAACGTGGGAGCGCGTATAAATCATTTTCTCTCTCTCTCTCAACTCTCGCCTGCTCTTTAGATTTGCTTCCGTTCTCCTTTTCTAGAAACTTTCTCGGTGGCCGAGTGCGCTCGCGGTGGCGACGTGGCGGCAATCTTTCGCGCTCAGCGGGGTGTATATATGCGCGGCGTCCATCACAATGGCGTCGGAGCGAGTGCGGTCGAAGAAAGGCCCTTGGCGGCGGACGCGAGCCGGACAACCCCAGCCGCTGGCCAGAAATCGATGCTGCCGTCCTCCTTCTCCCTCAATTCCCTTCTTTCTTTCTTTCTCCTCTGGTAGCGCTGTGGGCTTTGACAAGACGGGAAGTAAAGTGGAAGTGCGCGCACGCGAACGTGGCAGCCGGGATCTCTCTCTCTCTCTCGGCGTTGTCGTGGGCCCCGACTTCCTCAGCTTGCTGTGGGGAGCCCCCGTTCTGCTCTCCGAGCGGCAATCACCCCATTCCCCCGCTGGTGCTAAGCCGAATGCTTGACGCCGGAGGGAGACCCTGTCGGAATTTTCGCTCCGTATACACTGTGGAAAGGGCTCGGCTTCCTTCGCGCCCGGTGCAGTCGAGTGCGCCCGCCCGGGAGATTTTGGGGAAAACGGTGACCCGATCGAGTGAGTGGCACGTGGCTGGAAAAAGGGTTGAGTGGGAACTTGTAGCGCCGACAGGTATATATGAACGAGGAAGGTATTTTCGGCCTAGGTTCCAAAATGCTTTCGGATGCGAAAACGTGTCGGCATGAACGGAATACCAGAAGTCATATCCGTAGAGTTAGTGGCGGTGTGCATCACTCAGCAGATAATGCGATAGAAATTATATGGTCCACCAGCTCTTCGGGTGCAGTTGAAATTCCGGCTGCAGCAATGACAAAGAAATTTAAATTGTCTCACGTAACGACATCTACGGCCGCGGAGCTTGCTGCTTTTCGAGCTGCTCTACAACAGATCGTTCAAGAGAGTCCACGAAAATGAGTCATATTCTGTGACTCAATGGCAGCACTTCAGAGTCGACAGTTTGCCCTATGTAAGAGGACTCACGAGCAATTGGCACACGAAATAAAAAATTGTCACCCTCAAGCTCTAGCAAAAGGGGACGATATTATATATCAGGGGCGAGCAGGACATACCGGTATCGGTGGTAATCAATTAGCCGACGACGCAGTCCGCTCAGCTCATGAAGGAACTCAAGCGGTTCCGATTCTCCTATCAAGAACTTATGCAACGAGACAACTTTATTTGCTGGCTCGGAATCTTACACACTTTTCGGGCGTCTCCTATAGCTTCAAAAGGTGTCATCTATGTGAACTTGATTCTTTGTTGAAGTTACAACTACTATCTCGAATTTCCCACTCCGATGCGACGCTATTATACCGCCTTTGGATAGGTGTGGCATTCGCAAAGGCGTACTCGTTTAAAGGGACACTAAAGGCAAATAACAATTTATGTCAGAGTGAAAGCCCAATGTATGACAACTTCTAAAACGGCAATATTATCAACAGCAGTGCCCTACTTACCGAGAAATTAAGCTAAATGTGTCACATGACGAGCGCCACGAGTGGGACATTTTCGAAGTGATCCCGATGACGTAGGGAAGTCGGCTTACAATAAATCACTAGTAATCAAACTAGCAGCAGTAAAAAAAGAACATTCCGAGCATCAAAAGACGTAATAAAATGCTGTTTGTTCGTTTCCGCTTGATTCATGGAAAACAAAACCTCCGTGGCGTTGCCATGGGGAACGGCGCGCGTGGTTCAAAGGTTCCGTTTTCACCGAACTGTGCCTCTCCCGTCTCAGTGGTAGTTTCGGGATCGCGTACTGCCGTGCGTGTTTTGCGCGCTCGTGAAGGTCGCTCTGACAGAAAGTTCGACAAAATGCCGCATGCATGTGATATTGCCGGATGCCCGAATGGTGCACAACGCCAGTGCTGCAGCAAGGAAACCGGTGTGTCTTTTCACTGGGTGCCGCGGAATGAACCCTTACGCTCGAAGTGGCTTAGTGTCATGCCATTGCGCCAGTGTGCTAAACAGTCAAAACCTCTGCGTGTGTGCTCGCTGCACTTTCGTACTGAGGATTACGAGACCAACCGCATCTTGGTGACGGCTTTGAATGTGCCCATCCGAGCAAGTCTTTGCCGCAGCGCCGTTGTTGCTACTGTGGGTCCCGCTACTTCCGCTCGGCTGCTACTAGTGTCGGCGGCCGCGCAGTAAAAGCGGGCAACGTTGGGCATGGCAGCAGTGACGTATGAGAGTCGTATTTTCAGGCGGGAGATTTGAAGCGCGCTAACGCGATGCGGACCACTAAAAACGTGATTTTATTTCAAAATAAGCACTTCCTTGGCACAAAAGCAGCGCTACGAGGTTTCTGGACCTCTATTTCAACAATCAACGTCGACTTAATATTTGCCTTTAGTGTCCCTTTAACATCGGAATGGCGGACACCTCCACGTGCGGCTCCTGCGGAATCGAAGAGACAATTGATCGCGCCCTGTGCAGCAGCGCTCGCTATGACACCCAGCGATGCCCGCTCCGGGTGCTTCCGACCTACCAGGACTCAAGGTCATTTTCTGTAGCCACGCGCCTCGAAGGTGTCAAAGGCAACGAAAGCGTTACTGGCGTACTTAAACTCAGCACGTTTGCGACCGCCTGTAGATTTGATGATTTCCCCAACGGCGTGCGTGATTCTGTCCACCTCTCCTTCTGTCTCTCTTTTCGCCCCTTTATCCCTTTCCTCATGCAGTGCAGGGTAAGAAACCGGGCGTGCGTCTGGTTAACCGCCTTGCTTCTCTCTCTCACGCTACGGTCGCTTTCTTAGACAAGTGGGACGCCTCAGTGCATTTGCAACAGTTGTGCTACTAGTGGCTCGTTTGCACTAGCAAGTAAACGGAATATACTATATATGACTGGCTATATGTTCCTCTCGTGTCTATCTAACACGGCATCACGACACTGTATAGCGCATGCTGCTGACGTGTATCTATTTTTCTGTTCCTGCGCCCGTGTGTCCGCCAGCTCGTGTATATAGGAGGCTAACGAAGCACCTGTAAAAGAAAATCATACACCGAACGATGGTGATAAGGGACATGCGAAATGGCGCAACTCAGCTTTTCTAAACGTATACTTTGATCGTAATGACAGGCCTCAACATTTATCGGCAAGAAGGCTTAGTGCACGTCTCGTTGTTCCTCGGGCAACCCCGAGTCCCTTAACATTCGCTGAAGCTTGTTCTCTGCCATTTTCAGTTTTGCAAGCGACTGAAACATGTCGACGAGCTTACAGCATTTTTAACGCTCCAAGAAAAGAAGCGTCCCCTAAACCTCGCTTATAGCGAAAGGAGACATCAGCAGAATTCATGAACTTGGTAAGGAATATAAAGCATTATCACCGAGCTTTGTAATGTGCAAAGCGGGGTACTCTTTGCCCTTCTTTAATGCTGACACTACACTCTAAGCCAAAAAGGACTAAAATGGGGTATGGCATTGGTCCTTCGGGGGTCTAAATGGGCTGCCACAGATTTTGAACCATTTTTGGACCAACTGCGGGAGTAACTACAGGGGTTCAACTTTTACTCTCTAGCACTTACTCCAGTGGGTTTAAATGTTGGTCCTCGTAGAATGCTCCCGAGGGTCTAACAGTTGAACCGTCGGGACTAACCGAGAAAAAAAAGAAAGATGGCGGTTCTTCGCTATGTCGGCGTAATTCTTGTTATTTCCAACTGAATCAGCATTGAATGATGCATTATTTGCGGCACAGACATACACCACACAGACAGAGTGCACACACATACAACCACACACAACCATTGCAATCTAAACACCACACATACCTACCGCCCGCGCTACACAGCTGAAAAGCAACCATCGGCTATATATAGGCACAGTATCTTGACCTCCCATGTGGTGCTGGTGGCAGACTTCTGTTCGAAGTAATAAAACAATAAACATTCGCAGCGTAAGTGTAAACTTTCGTGGGCTCAATGGTAGCACCGCAACACACCGATCTTTTAATATGAACCCGCCGGACGTTTAACCCTCCTTTCAGTCAGCGAATTCGAATTATCAGCTGGTACTCTATCGTGTCGGCCGAACCAGCGTTAGCAATGCTGGTGCACAAATCCGTAAAATGCACTTATTCACACACAAGCATAGAAGCGGCACTTATGCAGGAACGCCGGCGAAGCAGTGAGGCGTACCGCCAATGCCGGCTTCTTGCCGACAACGTCACTAGGCCTTTACGAGGAGCACGGCTGTGAGTTAAACGACCGCTGGCGATCACAACATTCGTCTCCTGTGCAATTCTCGTTGTCGTTATTTTACATACAAACGAAAAATAGATGTCCGCTGTCGGCGGCGTCTTACAGAGTGATGTAGATGTATGTATACCTACAACGACGACACGGCGCGCAGGCACGGTTCTTTCACCGTGCTCGTAAGTCGCTCGGTGTACACCGCCGGCCGCACGTTGATACGTATCGGCGCTCGCCTTCACGCTAGATGTTTGACAACAGTTGTCGCATGGAGAGAAAGACACAGATTGGATTGTACTTTATTCCAGAAGACATTATTCTCTGCGAAACAAATTCTGCGCAACGTTTCTTTCACCTGCACCGGCAACGAACTCTCACCGGCCGCCGGCCGGCTTGGTGCCGACGACGTAGCGAAGCCTACTTCGTATCGCTTCGTAGTTGTGGCCGCTGACTCTGCGGGAATACAACCTCTGACGAACAGCTTACTTTTGTTAGCGCTGGCAGTGTTCTTCGTAGTTCTTCCCAATTCGGTACATTGAAGCGAGTTATCCGCGGTGTCCGGGCTCGAAGGCTTGCGCTTGTTTGGGTCCGGCAGCTCGTAGAGAAGAAACGTGGGTGAGCGCTCTCGCTCGCTGTGTGCGCCGGCGCGAGTTGAACTTGACTCTCATAACTGCTTCTATTCGTTGTAATAGTGCTTCGCTTTCACTCTGGCGTGTAAGCCATATAAATCGTGATCGTGCTAGCCGACAGGCCCGGAAAGTGCAGGGCGGCAGCAGGCGATCGGCGCGCAGTTACACCCCCCGTTGGTCCCCTTCTTGCCGGGCGTTTGCGCACGACACGCACTGCCTCGCATTTACACCCTGTTGGACGAACCGTTGATCCTTTGGTTTAACGACTGCCGTTAGTCCAATTTTGCCCAGTTTCGGCTTAGAGTGTAGCTGTGAAGTTAAAACTATATCGGTCGAGCACATGCATAACAGCTGAGAAATAATGTTCATGCGCCGCGCTGGCTGAGCGGCTAAGGTTTAATTTGTTTGCACTGCTAATTTCGGAGACGCGGGTTCGATTTCCGGTAACGGCGGCTGTATTTGGATGGGGGCGAAATGCAAGAATACGTTTGTATTTATATTTAGGTGTATATTAATCCGGAATTCCCAACTAGGGCGTGGTTCATAATAATATCGTGGTTACGGCGCGTGAAACCCCATAACCAGCTTTCTTAAAATTTTGGGGAGGAGGGTATGTTCATAACAGCCGCAGTACAAGTGGATGGCACTTTACGATATCTGCAGCTTACATAAAAAGCATATCCACTAGTGTAGAGACGTTATATATGTATAATTCATCCGCTTCAGCATTTCTTATAGTATACATCCGGCGTAATGCAGGGCAAGCATTTAAATCGTGCATGCCGAGCGTCATCATTCACCTGCGCAGAACTTCTCTTTTCTTGCCTTTCTGTGCGCATCGCGCTTCATGGCGTGCAGTAGAGAATGCGCAACAGTCTGTTACTTTTAGGGATTCGAACTGAGAAGCGTATGCGAAAATTCGCTAAACGTAACTTTATTGAATAAAACGCTCGAAGAAGACACGAAAGCGACTGCAATGAATCGCATTATAAAGTGACCTGAAAGTCGCGGGATTGAATCCCTTCTGGTCATATAGTATAATATGTGTCAAGGTGTATAGAAGTCCATGGAAGATCCACGGTCCGTTTCAATAGTCAAGCTCTCTCAGAGGACTTTATACGAGGCCCTTGCCGCGACAATAAATGCAGTTTTGAGGCAACCCCGGCTGAATTTACTTGAGTTTTAAAAATTACGCACTGGTGGCAGACACGTACAATATGCGATTACTTAATTTCCTTTTTCGTCCATCGATCGTATATAGCCCGTTTTTCTCTGTCCTTCCACTCTCTCTCTATCCCTCTCTCTCTCTCTCTCTCTCTCTCTCACACACACACACACACACACACACACACACACACACACACACACACACACACACACGCGCGCGCGCGCGCGCGCGCACGCACGCACGCACACACACACACACGCACACGCACAGAGAGAGAGAGAGAGAAAGCAAGTGTTTTGCGCTCGCAACCTGTTGCTATCACTACACTTTATATACATCGGCCCTTTATTGCTTCATGTTATACGCGTACAAACTTAAAGTACAACAAGACAACAAATAAGTGCTTGGACTACACTCTTTAAAAAAAGTTAGGAAAAAGCTTGTAACCACGAGCAAATAGTTAGTAACAGCAGCTGTTACTAGCTTTCTTGGACCATTACTAACTTTTTGCCACCTTTTTACTACCTACGTTAGCAGACACTTAAAAGTTGCAACGGTTACTACCTCTTGCGTACCGTTACTAACTTTTTGCCATGCACCTGTTAAACGAGCTTGTTAAACGAATCTTAGAAGTTACTATTACGAGCTTTTTACAACCTATTCACTAGCACGGGGATCCATTCAAGTTCATGGAGGCGATATTAGGAGGCCCGAGGCATGATGGCAGTTTGGCGTCCGAGCCATGGGGCGTCGCTACCGTCGAAACGATTGCAGCGAACCTGGTACGGGCGGGGATTGAAGGCCTCTGTAAGCCTAATTAAAATAAAATAACGCGGCCACGGTAGTACACAGTAGTAAATAAAAACGTGCTTCTGCATTAAACTATAACCAGCCACGAGTATTACAAGGCAAAGTTTTAAAGAAGTTTTGTAAACATGACTGTGCGTGGCTCCGCTAGGTACCGCCGCCATCACGCCTGCGCAGCGCACAAGCAGACGTCGCGCAAGCAAGCACGAGAGCGCATAGAAACGCAAACTTTACCACCGCAGCGAGGAGCAGCGATGTCGCACCTTTATTGCGGCGTGAAGTGGTGCGATTCCTCGGGGAATGAAGGCGAACACTTCTTCAGAATCCCTGCTGACCACAGGTATTTATACTTTCACTATTATATATTTCCCAAGATGTTCGCAAAGTTTTGATTTGACTGTCGTTGACCGTTATGATTTGAAACTGCTGAATGAACAGCGAGTTTTCTTGCTGCCATTCGTTGCTGCAGCTATCTGTTTGAGAAATGGTTACGATAATAAGTTAAAATTAGTGGGCGGGCTGCAGTTTGTGGCTCGACGCGCGTCACCTCTCAAAAGCGGAGCTGTTCGCTAGTTATGGTTGCTCACGTTAGTATATATGTGCGTGCCTCACTGCCTGACGTTACCTCTACTATCTCATGAAATCTAACCAATTCGGATTACCGTGTCATGCAACCGTGTCTTCAGGGTGTTTTGTTACGTGTTACTTTAACTTATGCGTGCTAGTAACATTAACGGAGTGGGATAGTTGTTGTGCTCGCTGCAGCTGTTTTTTTAAGCGCTTTAATGCGTGCGTATACATCATGTCCGTGTAGTTTATGGGTGGTGCTCGCAGCCGACGAAAGTATCGCTCGCAAAGTTATTGCGGAGGCCCCAGTAGCGAACTCGGGACACTGCCCTCAGATTCGAATGTGTGCTGCGGTGTTGCACAAGTGAAAACCACCGCGTTCCTCATCTGTGTGTCTGTTTACACACCGACCGCCTGCTCGGATTTTTGTCGCCGTAAATTGTCCGCATTCCTTCCCTTCGGCGTACCTTGCCGCGCTGCTCGACGGGGGACCTTGAACCAAGCGTGATACCCACCTGCCCCTTTTCGCTCTCGGGAAGCTACCGGAAACAGTTTCGCTTATCTCTTCATTACTCCCTCGTGACGCTTCCAACGGGCGAAGGCATGGTCAAGCTCGGTTTTGGATGTTCATGAAACAGGCCGCGCTTATCGCGCGGGGCCACTTTTTTTTTCCCTCTCTAATCTGGACCCATCCCCACCGCCACCCTTTCACTTTTCTGTATTTTTTTTTCAATGCGCTGTTTGCGCTTAGCTTCAATATCGTTTCGACTCGCAAAAGCAGTGGAAAAACAAGAACTCGATCGAGTTGTGTTTCATATATCAAGTTTTAATTCAGAGAATATTGTCGGGATATATGTAATTATCTGTAATTATAATTTAGTGGAGATTAAAAGCAAGCACATTTATTAAGCTTAGTGCCATGCCTTTAAAAGCTTGCAAGTGTATTTACTCTACCAGCTGTTTTTTCACCGTAGCGTGACTAAGTTCGAGTACTTTAATTGCAGACAACCAGTTTACTGCAAGCGAGTTGCCGTCCCTGCTGCTGAGACTGCCCCCCTAGTGTGGAAGGTAGGTGTACCGAACAAGGATCTGTTTCACCTTTCTGCTTGGAATGAAAGGGTACAGAATATTTGGTTGGTGGTGCCACTGTAATACTGCACGAATAGCTTGCAAAAAATAAAAACAAAGAGCGGTACTATTTTGTATTCTACACCTGCACACTCGAGCAGATTGTTCTCTGAAATTAGAACAGTAGGTAGAAATGCCACAGCTGTTTTTCAATTACCAGTGCTATGAGAACAATTGCTGTACATAAACCTTAAATGCAGGAAATGTACTCTAGGGGAAAAAAAATGTTGTTTGCTTGCACTCATAGAGTATCATTTTGCATGCTTTCCAGTAAGAATGTCTGAGTGCACTGTTTGCATGGTATGGATGAACTGATAGCATGCTGCACAAACGCAAAATGAAGAAACAGGGAGATAGAGCAGCGAAAATGGCTTTTGGCATCTCACAGTATAAATAGTTTGTACTCTGTCCTGTTTCCGTCCTTACTCCTCTAGTGTTTGTGGAGCTCGGTATGAGTTCACAACAAACCAACCTCCCTGCAAGAAAACTTTGTTGCGTGGTATAGATATCTTTTCTTTTTCTACATCAGTGCATAGACTCAGTGCTTTCTTTGTTGAGCTCATTCCATAGAGATGAAAACACTGAGTAGTTTTCCTCAGGCACATGTGAAAATTGCTCCATAAGTCTGTTGCTCAGTATTCACACGTGCAATGCAAAGTGAGGGTATTAAAATACCTGCTTGCCAGCCTTTTATAGCATATTTATTTCTTTTTCAACAGCCGCTTCGCCAAGCACAACCACAAGAAGGCCCACACCACCGTCACAGGTTTCACCAAGTGATGGTAAGTGCAAAAAGTGAGAGAGAGAATTATTGCAAAGTACACATCCTGCATCTGCATAAGGAAGCATGGACCAGTAGTCTTGATGTTTTCCTAGTAGATATGGACACCTAAGCCTGTGTAATATTGTCACAACCTATAATGTTGACAAAACCATACATATAGTTCAGGGCCTGCAACCCGTGATTTAGTTCACGCAATTATTTATATTTCAAATATAAGGTGGGTGCAGTTGGACCTACATAGTTCACACTGAAAATTGTGCTGTCCGATTTGTTGTGATGAGCGTAGCTCTGCGAGATAGGCCAGCGGAATATGATGGCACAATCAAGGTTTGCC
>NC_051178.1:124797627-124841390 GCF_013339695.2 Rhipicephalus sanguineus
ATGAAGGAGAACTCATTGGAAGGCATAAAGCGCTAGGTTACTCCGAAAAGATAACAGCCGATTCGTTTTAAAAAGGTCACCAGGGGATTCCCCCGGAGGTATAGTACGCAAAGGATGCAACTGACGAAGATGTAGTACTAGAGAATTTCAATTGGAAGAAGGCCGAAGGAAAAATTCCTAAGCCACTACTCCGGCTTGATGGGGTTCCCGTCAGCCTCATTAACGAACTCGGACATAACACTAAAGAACACTGCTGAAAGCCGTAGAAAAGTGCTTACAGGAGCGGAAATACCAGACAGTTGGCGAAAAAGTAGAATGAACTTATCTATAAAGGCAGGGAGAAAAGGATAACATCGCTCGTATAGACCGCTAACCTTACATCGGTGCTATACAGGTTGGCGATGCAGGCAGTAAAATTAAAAATAGAAGCGTGGGTTAAACAAATGATATTTTGGGAGAACTTCAGAATGGATTTCGAATCGACAGGCGGTTAGACGATAATCTGTTTGTTCTTACCCAGTGTATAGAAATATCGAAAATAGAAAAGAGGCCCTTATACATAGCTTATCTAGATATCACCGGAGCGTATGACAACGTTAATCAGGAAATTTTGTGGATATATTGAAAGAGTGGGCAGAGGGACGACTGTATACAGCTTTTGAGGGAAATGTACCGAAAAATACAGTTTGTATAGATGGGAAGGATAGTAGCAAGGACGCGTTGAAATTAGCAAGGGGCTGAGACAGGGATGTCCTTTGTCCCCGCTGTTATTCATGCTGTACATGTGAGGATGGAAAAAGCGCTAGAAGGTAGCAACATTGGATTTAATTTGTCACACAAACAGGTCGGCACGATGTTGAGCAGAAGCTTCCAGGTCTATTTTATGCTGAATATTGTCTTATTTGCGGACAGTCAAGATGATATACAGCGACTGGCAGATATATGCGGAAGGGAATGTAGGCTCTAGGACTAGGATTTAGTGCAACCAAATGTGGATTGATGGTATTCAATGATCACGAAGACCATGCGGTCTTCATACAGGGCCAAAAATACCGAGGGTAAGCGAGTACAAGTACCTCGGAGTATGGGTAAATGAGGGGGGATAGATATATGGAGGTACAAGAGAAAGCAGTGGGTAGCAAAGGGAAAGAGGAATGCTGCAATTATGAAGCACAGAGCTTTATGGGGATACACTAGGTACGAGGTGCTTCGAGGGCTGTGGAAGGGTGTGATGGTCCGCGGGGCTTACATTTGGGAACTCAGTGGTTTGCATGAAGTCAGAGGTACAATCAGGATTGATGTAAATCAAAGGACGGTGGGCCGCCTCGCGTTGGGCGCTCACGGGAAGACGACAATTGAGGCTGTAAAGGGTGATATGGGATGGACAGGCTTTGAAGTGAGGGAAGCTCAGAGCAAAATGAGATTCGAAGAGAGGCTGAGGAAAATGAAGAAGAGTAGAGGGGCAGACAAGGTTTTCAGGTATTTGTATAGAAGAAGCGTTGACACGCAGTGGAGAAAGAGAACTAGGAGGCTCACCAGTAAATATACGGCTAGCAGTGCTGGGGCGATATGGCAACAGGGAGCATTAAGCGGAAGGTCAGGGAGGCGGAGAGGACTTATTGGATGACAGCGATGGGAAAGAAAGCCGGCTCTGAGGTAACTACGAAAGGAAAAACGAAATAAGGAGGGAAAGGTTTTATGATAATTCAAGGGAAGCGCTTTACTGTTTGAAGCAGGTCGGGCTGCACTTAGAACGCGAAGCTATAAAGCGAGATTCAGTAACGAAGACGAACACTGTACATGCTGCGGGGGGGGAACTAGGGAAACGATGGAACATGTACTGATTGAATGTGGCGATATCACCAGGTATACGTGTGGGAACGAGTCTACAGGAAGCCTGGGTTTTAGGGACAACAATGGAAAGCTGAACACGTCCGCGATAGAAATAAGTAAGAGACGGTTAGAGTATGGTGGCAAGAAGAGTAGAGATAAAGTACAAAAATAAATAATCGGGGGGGGGGGGGGGGAATAAGGTCATCTGCCTTAAGAGGCAGAGAGATAGACCGTGAATTTATAATATTTTTTGGTATAATAGATAGATTTAATCAATGTAGACAAGGTATTAGGCCCAGCATGAGGCCGCATGAACAAAGTTTTTCCTTTTTCTTCGAGCATGGTGGCAGACATGTCCCCGCCCCGTTATAAAGGGGGCGCTCATAGCTCCATCCATCCATCAACTCGGTATTCTACACCCCTTTGCGGATACCGGGATAAACCCCTCGTGATTTTGCCGCAGCGGTGATACAATCTTATTTAAATTAAATATAATTGAAGTCAGTTATCATCACCATTTCATGGTTTATTCAAACGTAAAGGTATCCGTTTACGTACTTACGTAAACGTTTACATACGGGAGATAAAACTTTTCTAAAACATGTGTTCCGTAACACAGTAAAGTTAAAAAGTGTACGTACAAGCTAAATGTCCCTATTAGCGTGCGTATCTCTCTGTTCAGTTTACAAAAAGTTAGTTCCTTACGCAGCCCTCAAGGAAATGTGGCTCATGCATCGACCGATACAGGGTGCGTCCTGCAGGAGAGCAACGGTTGCACGCCGAGAGCCAATGTTGCCGTTCGTCCTTCTGTTGCTCCTTCCAACCTAACCCTAAACGGTTACTCCCCAATTGAGACATGTCACCATCTTGTTTCAGTTGGTCTTTTTGGGGAGTAACAGTTGGTCTTTAGGACTAAAACCCGCAGTTACTCTCATTTTTCCCATTTTTGGCTTAGAGTGTATATATATATATATATATATATATATATAATATATATAATATATATATATATATAAGTATATATATATATATATATATATATATAATATAATTATATATATATCGAGATTAGTCGAATGAGAACAGTCGCGAACAAACGTGCGTTGTTCCGCTGTTTTATTTGTTATTGTACTTATCACTAAACGTGCAAAGGCCGTGCTTATATAGACAAACAGCATGCCATATGTTTGTGCCTGCCAAAAGATGGGCCCCTCGATCCATCCTCCGTGTTTCGTTTTTCATGAGGGTGAAAGCATCGTCTACATGAGACTTGTAAGTAGAAGTATGCAACACATGTATTTAAGTACGTTTATGCATTATTTGTCATAATCAGTGGTGGCGTATCGAATATATACGGCCAGTACAATCGGGATCGCATCCAGGGGCGTGTATACCGAATGTCTAAATCAACGCAAATGCAGTAAATGCGAACAATATGATGAATATAGCGGTCTGTTCCACGAAGAGGGCGCGGTGTGCTGAAAGGGACTGTCTACCGTTCTTCATCGCTTTTCTGTTTTGTATCGCAGTAGAAAGCGTATATACCGTCTGAAGTGTCCAACCTTGCAGCGATTTCTCTGGAAAGTAAGTAGAAATTTTTAAAACAGAATTTTTCGATCTGCGTTTCTTTTCTTACATTGGTGTATACAGGAATGCCCTCAACACTGGTTGACGGACGCGATGACGATTGCAGTGCCGGTAAAAATTATGAACCGAAAGCGCGTGCGATTTCTGCAGGATTACTTTCTTTGCGCTGAACACTAATGTAATGAATGTAACAGTCGTTTTCAGCACGCTATCGGTTAAATGAAGTCTTGTTATACAATTACAGAATACTTGTTTTGCTGTAATCGGAGTGTATACGGGTTTATTTTAGCATTGCTGCCGCAATCCAAGCCAAGTTGATGAAACGCAGTCCAAGGCACACGATGAAACGAAACGCCTGCACTAGTGTTGTGACGGTGAATGCACGCCTTCACAGCGCTGCACGTGTGGGACATCGTAAAAACAATACAGCGTCACGATACGACCAGCGCGGAGGGCCGCATGATTTGAAGCAGATGAACTCGAAGGCAGCGCCGCCGGCAGTGCCGCCGGGCGCTTCTTTGGACGCGCGGAAAAAAAAAAAGGCAAAAATTGCTCTCTGACACGAAGGATGGCTGCCTCAAGTGCATAAAATGCAATTTCAACTTATATGTGTTTGTTTTTAAGCAAAATAAGTCTACTTGCGAGGGCGTATTCTTTTTTTTTTTGCTCCTAACAATAGATTGAACCACATCGTTGTTGGGTGACGCTAGCGGTCATTTTATCAGTGTGGTTTTCTGGGCCACTTGGTGCATGATGACAAGTGAAGGGTTCTAGCAAGTTTCAAACGCGAGCAAAAGGAGAAAAAAGGAAACGCACAGGATAAGGGGTCCTGTGCGTCCTGTGGCTGGTCTTGTGTGGACCAGACTTGTCCTGTGCGTTTTTCTTTTGTCTTCTTGCGCTCGCGTTTGAAACGTGCCGGAACCCTTCACTAGCGGTCATTATTTCACGATTTGCAGCACCAAATTAAAAATATCATTCATTTTTTTATGGGACAAAAGCATGCTCGTTGCCGCCGATGTGACAAACAGTCTTCTCATTTTCACCACAATCAAAAAAATTTTTTTTTCTGAGCGGTACACAATCTCTTTAATTTCGTTAAACACAATTCCATTCTATATATGCGAGTCGCACAAAGAACGCACAAAGGCTAGTGCAATGCGATGAATCATGTCGGAGAATTTCAATAGATGTCAGGACAATGCAGTATTCCTGAACAAACACTATACATGCACGGGAATACAGCTGTGAATCGGGAGCAGGATAACGTATAGAAACAAGAATCTTGCTCTTTCACTGTATGTGTGCATGTATAAGTGGTATTACCAGAAGAATTGACATTTGGGCAAGTTGATGTTGACTGAACATCTTGTGTATACATATTATAAGAGCGCGAAAGGTCTTGCTCGTGTTTCTCGTTTTCTGTTGCGATAGCCTATATCGAGAAAGTGGTGTAGATTAAATGTCCGCCTTGCTCGCGGTTGAAGACCGCCCACTCCTCAGACTGATTTACTCCGTAAACTTGCCTCTATAGAGTTTCCGCAACAGTCTGGCTTAGTTTTTCTGTACGGAACCACATACAAAACTCAATTTTATCCAGTCCGAGCGAAAACGGAAAATTCGAACCATTATTTTCAGTTGTAACCTGCATACACTATACGTATACGATTACATTAATACAGTATAATTCCTAGGGGTGTGCGAACAGTGAAATTTTATCTGGAATCGAATTCGAATCGAATAGTGCCGAATAGTGGCCAGCATTATCGTATGTCGGATAAAAGCATCGAATACAAAATATGTTATTGAAAAATTGAAAGAAGGAACAAAGAAATGAAATCTGCGCATGTCCTCGAGCACATAGCGCGGTGAGAAACTGCTACGGAAGGCTACAAATTGTCATGCATGCAGAAACACAAGCTGTTCCATATATATGACCTGGCTTCAGGCTTTCCCGCCGTGATATTACGGTGTTTACGGCTCATCTGACAACGGTAATGTTGTCCTTCGTCGGCATGAGCGCTCCCGGCCGAAAAATCTTCGGGCGCCCGCTCACGGAAGTGTTTTAACTGTGCGCCGGAACGATGCGAGTTTTTGAACGAGTGGTACCGTGCGGCAGTGGCGACTGCATAGCGTGAATAAGTTTTCACATGTTAAGCAAAATCACTGAGGGTATCGCGGGCCTAATTCGACACGTTTTAGGGCGCTCGCGGCGTACGCGACCGAACTACGCAAGAATTCCGTGCCTTTGTTTCGGAAATGAAGTTGCGAAGGGCTTGATGGTTTTCTCATGCTTTTTTCTCATGCGCGGAAATAACATAATATCCTTTAAAATAAACATGCGCTCGCTTTTGAACGATACCAGTGAAAGTTTTAACGAAAGACCTACAGTAATAAAGCGTTGGTTTAGGCACCCCAACCTAACCAAGTTGCACCATTGGCCTTCGTCGCGCGTTAAATATTCGTCCTGTCGAATTGTTCGAAATCTCCAGAGAGCCCACGATGCGGCGGTCAGGCTAAGCCTGCCCGTCCCAACGTGGGAGAAGCCCACTGCGCGCTAGTCGCGTCTCTCAGGACTATATTTAATAAAGTTCCACCATCCATCCATCCATACCAGCTAGCCGAAGCTCGAATCAAACTTTGTTATTAGGTATTATCCGGCTCGAATTCAAAACTCGAATATTCGTACACCCCTAGTGTTTACAGATTAATTGACCACACACACTGAAGCAAACATATTGTCAATGACCAGCAGCGGGCCTCCAGAGAAAAAGACTTGTCGCCTGATAAAAGAATGCTTTCGGAAACACTGATATCTTGAGTAACGGACACCAGCCACGCCAAACCCCTCTCATATATATATATATATATATATATATATATATATATATATATATATATATATATATATATATATATATATATATAATATATATATATAGAAGAGAGAGAGAGAGAGAGAGAGAGAGAGAGAGAGAAGAGAGAGAGATGCATCGCGGTATGTCTATGGTTTGCCTCTTTGGGCTCCCGACTGCACACTCCCGGGAGGGAAAGCTTTCCTGATAGCACCGGTTCAGACATAACACGTTACACTCTCTTATCAAGTACACTCTCCTCGGAAATGTATTTCCGCTGAAATGCAGCGGTGAGTAACTGCGTGGAACATCAATTGTATTTTGCGTCAGATAAAAAGACAGTTGCATTCGGTTTATGATTTCCAATGCAAGTGCACTATTCTTTTCAGGGCCGATACAACGTTTCGTTCTTCAATTCTCGCGCGAAACAAATGAATTACTATCACGTATTTAAATGAACAGAGATGATCGATATTTTAAAGCTGTATATATAGCATATTCCCGCTCGCAGGGGCGTAGCCATGGGGAGGTGTTTCGGTGTTAGAACACCCCCCGATCGCAATTTTCTGAGCGCTGCATACCCGCGCCCTCCTTTTTACTCGAATTTTTATGTACCTAAAATAGTACGAAACAACTAACCCTTCGCCTCTTTTTGTGCGCAGAAAGATGACTGAGATATTTCTTTAACGCAGGCTCATTCTCTCTTTATTTTTTTGTTTCCGACGACGTCACCCATAGCAAAAATATTTCTGACTACGCCACCGCCTGCTTGTACCTCGAGACACCCACCCGCTGTGCTGCTTGTACGAAGAATTCATAGGCAGCTGTCATTGGTCGCCGAAGGGAGCATGGGTTTCTCTCTTCTATATATATTGTATAGCGGCGGCGGCGGTCGCACGCACGTCCCTTGATTTACGAGCGCAGCGCAGCATGCGTGAATGGCTTCGGAGGATGTCAATGCACTTGGAGATATGAATGGGGGTGTCGGTCGATGTCTCGTATATACATGTAAATACGAATGCGTTCCTCATCTCGTGGGTTCAAGTCGACAATGGTGAAGCTATCGTAAAGAGCAATATACTTTTCACTTTTTCCTGCACGGCAGTTTATCGCCGAGAATATACGGATGCGCTGCAGAAGGCGATGCTGCAGAGTGAAGCGTTTATGCCTAATTTCGGGCGCGCATTTTATATATTTACGCGAGTCGACTTTTTATTTTTTTTTTTCAGTTTCAGTTTGACCCTATTATTCGCTCAACATACAGTGACGCCATTACATGTGAATTATAACATAATAATAACTGTTCGGATTTAACGTCCCAAAATCACGATACGATTATGAGAGATGCCGTGTGGTGGAGGGCTCCGGAAATTTCGACCACCTGGGGTTCTTTAACGTGCACCTACTAAATCGTTCACGGGCCTCAAGCATTTTCGCCTCCACCGAAAATGCGGCTGCCGCGGCCGCGGTTCGATCCCATGCGCGACCTTTGGGTCTGCATGCGAGGTACAGAGAATATTCACTAGATATATAATCATTATTTTACTACCTGCACTATATATATGTATAGAAGACGTTACTGCTTGTTGTGAATAGTAAACGGTTAGTACTCATGCAGCGACCTTGCCGTGACCTTTGCTTTTCTTTTTTTAAGAGTGCGCATATGATAAAAATGTTTCACACACACACACACACACACACCACAATCACTCACTCACTCACTCACCTCACTCACTCACTCACTCACCTCACTCACTCACTCACTCACTCACTCACCTCACTCACTCCACTCACCACTCACTCACTCCACTCCTACTCACTCACTCCTCACTCACTCACTCACTCACTCACTCACCCCTCCCCCCCCACACACACACCCTCGAGTACAGTGATGAAATACCGACTATAGAAGAGCGTCCCAGTTCACTGCTAAGAAAACCTGGTTGTGGTTTCTTACATAAGATTCGGACTATAATTGATCGTGTTTGCTGAGGGCGTGAATTCAGTCCTTTGACCGTCTATTTTGTAAACTTCATGGACCAGCTGCAATTGCACAGTTACACTTATAAGAGATGTGCACGGACAGAGCATAAGTACACAGATGGCGCCCCCATTTTTATAACTTGTGTGCCTGTATATACTGCGCCCGTGTCTTACAAGCACCCAACCTAAATTTGTAAACTTATTATTCTCACTTTCGCTTCCCCTTTTCTTTTAGCTGCACTCCTTGTCTTGCACAATTCGTGTGTTTCACTTGATTATCTGTTAAGTGTCTCTGAAATCTCCGTGAATAGAACAGGAGTGGGCTTCGCAACTACATGTCAGACTGTGAGGAACGCGACTTTTTATTTATTTATTTATTTATTTATTTATTTATTTATTTATTTATTTATTTATTTATTTATTTATTTATTTATTTATTTATTATGACACCGCGTTTGAGCACGTCTCGCTCCGTAGCGAACGCACGATACCGCCGTTGGCGCAATGGCGCGTGGTCTCCGGTGTCGATGTGGTGGACAATTGTGAGAATGCGGCCTAAGCGAGCTTGCTGCAGGTCGAATGATGCCCGAAAGCAATTATTCTGTGTATCTCTACATATTTTGTGCGCTGAGGCTTCGACGCTATATATGTTTGCAGATGCTCAGCTTCACCTATATGTATCATTTAAGGTGCGACCCGTTAGAGGCTGCATTCGTGGCTTTATGCATAACTTTCGCTTATTTTCGTTAGATAGAAGCTTTGTTCGATGCATAAAGGGTGCGCGGCGCACTGCAAACGTGAAGGTGAGGGGCATGCAAGGTTCAAGAGTGGTTATTCGATTTGGAAAATACCCGCACAGAAAAAAAAAATAGAGAAGAAAAAGGAGTTTTAGTGTTGCCCGCGATAACTCTTTATAGTGTGAGCAGCTGACAACTGAACGACAGTCAGCAGTGGGCATGGGAGGAAATTATACAAAGGACAGGCAGAGAATCAGGGTGATTTTGCAGGGCTGCAGCAACAATTTGTGGCGTACCTTGCGCCGCAAGAAAAATTGAGGACGCGGGAGCGCTTGGCTCTGAGCAGTGCTCTCTCTCGCGATGGTTGCGCAATATATGATGGTGTCACACGATGGACTTTCGATCGTGGTCAAGCCAATTCGGCATCACTTTTCTCGGTCGCGATCGGCTGGCTTGTTAGCGCAAACTTCGGAAAGAAGCCAATCGTGGTCGAGAAATTCGATGCGCATTGAGTTCGATTGTGATCGGAAATGACCGCGTGACACCGGTATAAAGCTGCTGTGCAGGTGCCAAATGCTTGTCGACACCTCACATTCGATCGCGCTGCTAAGTTTTGTGGAGCTATTATATAGGAGAAGTGGTATGCCTATTTGCCTTTCTGTGTCGTCTCCTTATTCCGTCAAAACTTTCAGCCATGAGGAATACATGGCGCCGTATTCCCCCTCTTCGCAAGGTATACGTAAAAACTTTATTTTTCCGTTTGAAAGGAAAGGGGCAAAAAGTTAGAGATATAGGGGAGATTGCTATGTGCACGGTCCTCCGCGACCCTCTCCGCAAGATGGCCTCCTGCAGGAGTCGGGTTTGAAGCTGCAGCGCAAGGCAGCCTTCCGCTGCTCCTCATTATTTAACATTTTACGGACGGGGGAGATTAAGGTTTGCTTGCATTGCGGAGCACTTCTGGAAGAGGATGGTTATGAGAGAGGGGTACATGAGGTGAAGAAGGTGAGGAGAGGGAAAGGTGCGAGTCTGCATAGCTGTCGCCGCAGTATACATGCGCGCCTGCGTGGGAATTTCGTTATTAGCGGCGGGAAGGTGAGGCGGTATACATAGTGGTTGCAGATGTCATGAAATGTTAGAAAACGATCCCACGCAGTAAACGGAGCCGCTGTCGAAACGGAGTTTGGCTCATCTAATGCCTGCGCCCGGATCGTAAATCCTCGGGCGCTGGCCTGAGCCGCTTCATGACCGGCAAGTCCCGCCTGCGCGGGAGTCCATATTAACGCGGTATCTTGTTGCGGGGGTTTGGCCAGTAGGAGGGAGATGGCTATTTTGTACACCCTACCCGCTCCAAAATTGTAGATTGCAATTTTGGAGTAATTGAGAATGACTGAAAAATTTATAATTGTATAGGGCTAGAGAGGCTTCCTCTGCCCCCTCAAAAGAGGAAACAGAGATGGATGCATCAGTAGCTATTTAACCTTGAGAGTTGACAAATGAGAGGGCAAAATAAAAACCGCGGTACTGTATTCGGCAGTATCGACGCCTAGAGCACCTCCTTAGAATTAGAAAATCATTTTGCAAGAGCCGCAAGAGCGGCGGATTGTGGAGACTCACACTGTATTTGGTCAGGAATAGTGTGTTCGGCTTTATTGGTAGGAGTTTTGGCCTGATACTATATAGAGCTTCGAGTATAGCATAATCCGGTTTGTGTGTTAGAGAGACGGGTATATTTTGGGGTTAAGTGACATTCAATGAGTTCGTTTAAAATGTTGAATGTGCCAGTCTCCATGAACCGTTCGGTGGACGTTCGGATCCATGGGTACTCCGAGAGCGAATTTGTAGATTTTGTGTAAGAGTGTGTTGACATCGTTCTCTTCCTTTGTCAGAAGGTGAAGATAAGGGAGAGAATAAATGACCTTATTGAAGACGAAGGCTTGGACTAGGCGCAGGAGCCCTGCCTCTCGTATAGCCCGCCGTGCTTCTGCCTATGTTAAGGATTTCCCGTATAGCCTCACGCGGGATCCCCAACCACCAGTATCCTCACGCGGGGTCCCCAAACACGAAACATGTCAGCGTTGGGACGCAAGTCCGCTTTCTACAGGGTCTTACGGCGTCTCTCCCAGCCCCCCCCCCCTCCCCCGCCCCGCAAGCACGCAGTCCTCCCCTCCTGTCAACGTAACCGTACACCGTGCACACCGCCCTCACAGGCACGGCACAAACGGCGCGCGACGGCGTTGTGGGGCTTTCCTGGAAAGGCCTGCGCACGTGACGTTCAACAAGTGAAAATGGAAACAAAACAGAAGAAATACCACAAGGGTGAGAGAGTGGCCGGCACGTGGAAAACTCGGAGACCAGGACGAGAGACTTTCGAGCCACGAACCAAGAATTGCGTCTTAAGACAGTTGTTGTAAATTCTGTAAATAAACTTCTTGTTCTAATTGTAATCGAAGCTTTCATAACAGCCTATAAGGCGTAGAGTGCGGTCCACAGTTGTCTGAAGTGCTTTAATGGTGTGTGTGTTTATTCGATTTCATTGTATGTGTAGTCCAAGTGCCCTAAGCCTGTCTACTTTGGGTTCCAGTGTACTGTTTAATGTTATCTGCATGTCTGAGATGTGCTTTTCAGAGACGCGATGGGCGGGGAGGAGGAGCAGTTTGTATTTAGCAGGTAGACAGACTATAGATTGATGATACCCGCGCAGACCACCACCTTGTCAGCGGCAGTCTGCAGGTTCTCCTGAATGTGACCGTCGGAGCGTCCTGTCATCCATAGTGTATTATCGTGAGCAGAAAGTGAAAATTTGAGATCCGGGACGGATCTTAGGGTTCTGGCCAGCGGCATCATGACGAGATTGAAAAGGAGAGGAGATAATACTGATCCCTGAGGCGTGTCGAAGCACCCTAAGGAGTAGGAGCAAGAATGTTCGGACCCTATGTGAATAGTCCGTGTACGGTCCGGAAGGTGTATATGTAATTATGAACTTTTTGGCCAACGCATAGCGTTCAGTTCATTCAGGGTGGCGGCGAGGTCGAGACGGAGAATTGCTTGTGTGTCTGTAGCTAGAATTTGGGATAATGATGTCATGCTTCAGGCGAAACAGGTATCTTGGCTAAGAGGAATTTACGAAAGCCTATCGATTCGTGAGGGTAAAAGTTGTTATTTTTTGAATTTGTTAAGGCGGTTGAAAATGACGCATTCAAGTGCCTTGCCTATGCATGAATTGAGGCAAATCGGGTGTAGGTTGGCTGTGTTTACGGGCTTACCAGGCTAGGTATATGAAGATAACTCTGGCGTCCTTCCACGCAGCCGGTATGGTACAGGTGTCAAGGCAGTGCACATGGTTTGAAAAATTATGAGGGCTGAAACACAGTGCAGGGTGCGTCGGTGCATCGAGGGTCTTACGGCATACCGCGAATATGCGGGTGCACAGAAGCTTGGTTGATATGTATCCCAGAGCTCCCCGAAGTAATATATATACATTTTACGGGAATCACGCGCGCCACGTTGCAGGGTGAAGCGACGCTTTTGCGGAACACAGGCAGGGAGAAAGCTTTCTTCTGGTGAGAAATCTTAAAAATTTGAAGGGACATGTAGTTTACTTGGCCTTCCGCTCTCTTCAGCGGAGGCGGTGCTCGCCGCTGGCATAGTTGTGCTCCTGCCCATTGCCCACCGCCGTTTTTCTCTCTTCTTGGTATCCGTTTCTTTCTTCCGTTTGTGGCAACTTTTCGAGGTGGACCTCCGGCAAAACTGCTGCAGAGCGGTGACAAATGATGTGCGAAGGGCTGGCTGGACGGGCGTAGAAGATCAACGACCGCGTGTCTTTAGCCGCGCACGAATGCTTTCGGTCGTTCCCCGTGCTCCCTTCGCCGAGATGCGCTCCCTTACGGGCTACGGAAGACAGCACCCACTTTTTTCCCTTAACAAAACACTTTTCTCAGTTTGGGAGCATGGCTGTGGGGACCGGCAGTCCCAAGAAGAGTTTAACTATAGGAGGAGCTTCAGCAAAAAGAGCAAAGGGAGGGCTCAGGTAGTCACACAGTTCCTCTTGGCACGCGCTTCTCTTATATAGAAACAGAAAGGAATCCGGGAAACAGCATGCTCTTCCTCGAGTCTTGGCACATTCAGCACATACCTGCAAACGTGAACCGCTCGCTAGGAACAGTGGTAGTGGTTTGAAGAGGAAAAGGCGCCTAATTTCTGCAGCCCGGTCGGGAGCACGGCGCAGCGCCTGCGGGACCGGTCCCTGCCGGCGGTCGGTCCCTGCATACCGGCGGCAAGTTATCTTTTCGTCCACTTTACTTTCTTCACATTTATATTCTAAATACTACAGATAACACCCCCTATACTTTCCTTGGCGTTATTGTCTGTTAGTTCTCATTAATATTGTGTCAGAGGAAACGAGCCCTTAAGAATCATCTTCTTTCCTTCATTCATAGCTTAACTTTCTGTGTTTTACAATGGACTATAACCGGGGTTTTCGGGCTATTTATTTCTGTCCTTCCCCCTTGATTTTCCGCGCCACTAATCCTTCAACCGTCGTTCACTTGTCTCTATCTTGCCAAGGTGGCAATCTGGGCACGTTGGTAGTCGATTTTTAAGAACGGTATATAAAACTAAAATGCCCTGTAGACGACGACACAAAGAAGGAACACACAGGCACACACACAGCGCACAGTTTATTTTGTGGTCCGTACACTATATATATAGAAAGACATGAGCACATCCGCTGCGCAGGAGTAACAGAACGTTACAAGGTATACCTTGTAATGATTTTTTTGCTGTCAGTTATAAAGAATAGCGCTGTCAATGGACAGCGCTATTCTTTATTATAGCTGTTTTTCATTATCATGGAGGGGAGGTCATGTGCGGGGGGTTGATGGCGAGCCCATTCGCAAAGATAAGCTTGCACTATAGCGTATGACGTTTGTCTTGTGATTCATCGCAAAGGAGAATTTCGCAAGAAGATGCTCGAAAGAACACTGATCCATGTAGATAGAGTCACGACATTTACTTCCCGGCTGTGTCGCGATTCCATTTGACGTATAACGGTTCAATAACATCGCGTGGCGAGCTCATGCGAAAGTGAATACACACGTTATTAAAAAAAAAAAAAAAACACCAGCGCATCCTTAACGCTACCTGTATGATTTACATTCGCATTGACTAATAGAAAGTCCCATGCTCACAAATTAAGGTGGTGTATATAGATATGCAGACATAAAGGCAGCGGACGACATTCCTTCCGCATCCTTTTGTATACCGCATCCTTATATATATGCATACAGTACGGTCCACGGTTAAAGGGACACTAAAGGCAAATATTAAGTCGACGTTTATTGTTGAAATAGCGGCCCAGAAACCTCGTAGTGCTACTTGTATGCCAAGGAAGTGCTGATTTTGAAATAAAATCACGTTTTAGTGGTCCGCACGGCGTTAGCGCACTTCAAATCACCCGCCTGAAATCGATACGTCACTGCTGCCGTGCCCAACGCTGCCCGCCTTTACTGCGCGGCCGCCGACACTATAGTAGCATCAGAGCGGGACCCACAGCAGCAACAACGGCCATCGAAGCTTGCCGCAATCGCCGCAATGGATGTGGACGGAGAACGTGACAACGAGACATTGGCTCGCGACGCTGGGCTCCAATTCAGCGACTTGAGCCCAGATGAACGCGGTATGCTGCTGAGGGCTCGTAGTGTCGGCGTCGCTGCATGCGGCATTTTGTCGAATTTTCTGTCAGAGCGACTTTCACGAGCGCGCAAAACACACGCGGCAGTACGCGATCCCGAAACTACCACTGAGACATGCATGACTGAGACGCGACCGCGTGAGCGAAGCAGGGCGCCGGGCGAAGCGCAGTTCGGCGAAAACGGAACCTTATGAACCACGCGCGCCGTTCCCCATGGCAACGCCACAGAGGTTCTTTTTTCCATGAATCAAACGGAAACGAACAAATAGCATTTTATTACGTATTTTGATGCATGGAAGATTCTTTTTTTATTGCTGCTAGTTTGATTACTAGTGATTTATTGTAGGCAGACTCTCATACGTCATCGGGATCACATCGAAAATGTCCCACTCGTGGCGCTCATCATGTGACACATTTAGCTTAATTTCTCGGTAAGTATGGCACTGCTGTTGACGATATTGCCGTTTTAGAAGCTGTCATACATTGAGCTTTCACTCTGACATAAATTTTTATTTGCCTTTAGTGTCCCTTTAAAGGAGTACTGACACGATTTTGAAGTGCAGCAAAACGGACGTTTTTGGTTTCCTTGGCACGTAGTGTTAACGCTCTCCCCACGCCGCATCCGGGAAACACGTATAAATATTTAAGTTTGATTTTAAAGTTCTCATCTCCCAAAATCTGCAAGGCAGCTTCACCGCATGGAGAGCCCTCTGACGTTTCAAGTCAGCTCACTTGGTTTGCGAAGTCTGGGTTCTGCATGCAGCCTAAATCACAGAAATCGCTGTCGGAGGCACTGGACGACAGTTCACTCATCATGAACCACGTTCGACTGAAAGCAAAGGACAGCAGGTGCATATTTCGTGGGTTGCAGTCTGCCCGTGACGTCACGGGTAGACTTGACACGTCACTATGAAGCCGCCCTCTCGAAACCGAAACTGCTGGTTGAAAGAAGCGGTATTAAAAATATATGCAATGCATCCCCAGGCACCACGACACTCTTTTTAGGGTTCTCGACACCCGTGCTTTCATTTAGAGCAACAACCCGAAAATTTTTAAAATTCATGTCAGTACTCCTTTAAAGGGAACACTCCAATGAGCATCTTTCATTTTGCTGGCCCTCTAACAGCAAGCAGACAGGGAAACATTGTTCATGCACTGCACGAGTCTGTCAAAAAGGGGCAGAACTGTCAACCACCAGTAGTCTTATGCAAATCTAAGCCACTAAGCGCTGAACAAGTTGGACGACCGACCTTTGTCGGAGGAAAGAATTCTACGCCATCGACAAGACGAGAAGGCCATGCAAGCGCTACTGCGCTTCTTGCGATCGACCGGCCTTTTTGAACGATTGTAAAAAGAACTTCGTCCCTGTGTGTGTTGTTTTTTATCTTGTGTGTGTACGTGCGTTTTTTTCCTCATCTTTTCCCCCCTCTCCCTCTCTCTCTCTAGACCCTCTTTCTTGCCCCTATTTCCCCACCCCAGTGCTGGATAGCAAACCAGATGCTAATATCTGGTTAACCTCCCGGCCTTCCTTTTTTCATCTCTCTCTAAGATATGTTTTTGCAAGAGAGCGAAATCCAAACATGCCCTGCACGCAAGTGTTCCCTTTAACAGTGTACCCGTCTGTACGTACACGAAGTATCAGTTCTGCGCTTGCGCAGCATGCTAACACACTTCGGGACGTTCAATACAGCTTAGAATACACGCGTAATGTAGCTGACGTTCAGTTAATGCAATGTGCAACTCCGCGCACATTTTTGCCATTTCAGGTAGTCGCTTCGAATCCCTGCTGACGCTTCAAATCGCTCTAAGTGTGCAGAGAGTACGAGAGGTATTGAAAAGACGAAAGCAAGGGCACCACTCCGACACCCCCGAATCCACTAAGTAAACAATACCGGAACTTCCGCTCCTGAAGTATACCGTTAAAGAGTTTAAATTTCATGTACGTGGATGTTTTGCGTGCGCAAACGTGACTATGGCGCACCATTGAGAAGCGCGGTTTTGTTTTCAAATAGCGAAACCGTCTATACGCTCACATTTAGCGCCCTTGGTGAATACACTTGAAGTTCAAAATTATATGCATGCATTACAAAATTATAGTTCAATCTTTCACTTAAATGGACACTAAAGGCAAATAACAATTTATGTCGGAGTGAAATGTTTGGGAACGCCTAAAACATCAGTATTATCATCAGCAGTGCTTTATACTAATCGAAAAAAAAAACAAGGTAAATGTAGGACACGATATGCGCTACCAGTGGAACATCTTGGAATGAGCCCGATGACATCAATAGTCCCGAGTACAATTAATGATAGTTCTCAAATATACTTATAATAAAAAACAACATTCCGTACATTACAATACGTAATAAAATGCTGCTTGTGCGTTTATGTTTCATTCAAGGAAAAAAAGAACTTGGCGTTACCAAGGAGAACAGCGCGAGTGGTTTAAAAGTTCCGTTTTCGCCGGGCTGCTCTCCGCTCGCGCGTCGGTTCTCAGTGGCAGTTTCGTTATCGCGTACTGTTGCGTGTATGCTTTGTACGTTCATGAAAGTCTCTTTAACCAAAAGTTCGACAAAATGCCGCGTCCCTGTTATGTTGCCGGGTGCCTGAATGGTGTGCGCCGCTTGAGTAACAGCAGCTGCGCCAAGGGAACCGACGTGACTTCCCAATGGGTGCCGCAAATAAACCCCTACGCCGAAGTGGCCGAGTGCCGTGCCTCTGCGGCAGTGTGCTAAACAACCAAGAAATCTGCGTGTGTGCTCGCTGCACTTTCGTGCAGAGGTTAAACCACAACATGGGCAAGGCTTGTAATGTGCCATTCAGAGCAGAAACCGCAGCGTCGACTACCGGGAAGTCAGGGCGGGCAACGTTGGGCGTGAGGAGGCCCTTTCCAGGTGGGCGATTTGAAGTGCGTTAACGCTGTGCGGACCACTAAAATGTGATTTTTTTTTATCAAAATAAGCATTTTCCTGGCACGAAACAAGCACCACGAGGTTTCTGGAACGTTGTTTCAGCAGTCAATGTCGACTTAACATTTGCCTTTAGTGTCTCTTTTTAAAGGCCAACTCCGGCGATTTTTCGAGGTCGATGGATCTCAATGAAATTCGCTGGGTACGTTCCTTTGCACG
The DNA here is from genome assembly GCF_013339695.2 of Rhipicephalus sanguineus. Taxonomy (NCBI): domain Eukaryota; kingdom Metazoa; phylum Arthropoda; class Arachnida; order Ixodida; family Ixodidae; genus Rhipicephalus; species Rhipicephalus sanguineus. The sequence continues at coordinate 124,815,437 of NC_051178.1, forward strand.
TTTCCGTCATTTATGCCAAATTACAGGCTTGAGACATGCGCAGATTGTTTGCAAATGAATTTTAAAGATTGTCTGCGAACACCTTCCTGGCTTCCCACAATTATGGGCCACATTGCGTCTGTGACGTCAGTATTGGGAAGGCGGCGGAAGTGATGCAGCCGAGGGCACCGCTAACTTCGGCCGCTACAGCGAGCGTCTGCTGTGCTGGCCGAGACACTGTCAGTCGCAGACATTACAGCTGATGCGCGGCGTGCTCACCTCTCCACTGTGCGCCTGCTCGTCCCGGCTCTCACAGTTTTCATACTCCGCGCCGGCGTGACCGACACGCCTTGCGCGACTTCCGGTTCGTTTGTAACAACGTCTACGTCACACGTAGACAGTACACTCGGTTCGGTTTCGGTGTTGCGCTTTTTTGCTTATTTAAAATTATTCTCCAATTTGCCGAGTATTTCTGTTATCGGGCCCTAACAGGAGCGTCTCAGGAACATAAAAGCACCATTACTTGACATGGCCAAAAAATCGCCGGAGTTGGCCTTTAAGGGTTTACCAACGCAACGATACTTCGATGCTCAAAGAGGCATGCCGCATTGAAGTGTTCCTGAGCATAACAGAAAGAAGCATAAAGTTTAACTGGAAAAGCAAAAGAAAAAAAAAAATAAGCTGGATTGCATGAGCACATACAGATGACGAAAAAGCGAACGCAGTAGCAACTTTCTCGCCAACGTTGACGGACGGGAAAAGATCTGTATACAAGAGGGGTGGGCAGCAAAACGGGCTCTTTCATCGGAGGGACGGCATACGTGAAAAGAAAGTGAAAGAAAAACAAAGGCTACTTCTATAAGCGCGGTCGCAACAATGACGCGCACAAAGGGCAGCGACGGCGAGCTCAGGTGTATTGTCTTTTCAACGCAAGAGCGCAGCCGGTGGCGCACTAATTGCGTGCGCTCCGTCAAGCCGTCGCCTGTCGGGTAACAACCTTCGAGCGAGCTCCCTCGCGGCCCTTGCCGACAGCCACCAAAATAAATAACAAAGAAAGCGCGCGCGACGCGGGGGAGCGAGCGATACGAAAACAGCGCAATGCACAAAACATAAAAAAGGAAGAGAGAACCGGCACACTCGAGCGGCGGCGGCGGCGAAGGGGCCCGCAACCTCTCCATGGAGGACGCAGACAAGCAGGGCTGCATGCAGCAGCCAGCATCAGCAGCGTACACAGTGGAAGCCAGCCAGCAAAGCCGGCAGAGCGAGCCTGCAACCCAGCGCGCGGCTCTGCTAGCCCGACGGGGCAAGCAGGAACGCGGCCGAGCGCAAATGCCATTAGCGTCCGCCGAAGTCGCGCAGGGGGTTCTCCCGCGCGCTCCCATTTGCTGACGCGCTCCGAACAAAAGCCATCCGGGCAGGGCATCACGTGATGCCGGCGGGCCAATCGGCGCTCGCTGGCGGTGCTTCTCGTTCGCGCGGCGGGGAGAACTGTTCGGCCGCAGCCTCGCACACCAGTTTCCTCTGGAGCCGCGTCGGTTGCATCTCCTGGCGGTGCTGTTGGATATTCGACCCCGCGTTTGAACCGCTTCCGGCCGTTCCTCATCGGATCCAACGGTGAGTGCAGAATCTGCACGCTTTGACGATTGCGCTGCTGCATGCGGCATGTCGCTGCGACGCCGCGTTGTCGAGCTACGAGCGATTTCTGGAGCGTCGTCTGCGCGACCGGTCGTCTCCGAGAGAGCCAATATGGCGACTCGGGAAAGGTGCGGCGCTCCTCTGCGCTCCCCGGTTTTTCGCGGGGCTCGCGCGGCTGCCTTCGTCGGCGCCCTTCGCTGGCTGTTGGCGGTTGCTCTGAGGCTCCCGGAGCGCGCTGGAAACGCTGGTTAGCACGCCGACGTCGTGGTTTTGCTGATACAGCCCGATTCTGGGAGGTATACTGTCGAGCTGTCACCCACCACCGCTTCGCTTGCCAACTCGGCGCCGGAGCTCCCCGCTCCAACGGCCGTGGCCTCAACACCGATGCCTCGAGCGTCGATCCGATTTTTGGAATAGATTGCCTAATGTCCAAGCTTATTGGCAATACGTCGTTTATGGCGGTGACGCGTTTATTTTTGTCGTATTCGACTCGAGTATGCGTGCCTCCGGCCTTCTACTTCGCTGCGCTGTGTGTAGGGGGTGTGGGTACCTGTAAAAAAGCAAGTTTTTTCCTTATAATCGTGACAGCTGGCACTATTATCGGCTATTGGGCGCTTAGTGTACACTTCAGTGATCATGTCAACACTGTGAGGTTGGCGGCTAGTCATACTGTCGCCGAACAGCGAACTTGATTTCGGAGACGTACCGCGTGCGCTGCGCTCCATCTTCACGTGGGGGTGCGGAGCGTTAGGCCTAACGACTGAAAGCGGCCGCCGGCCGGGTTGTGGGGGCCTGGGGAGCTCTGTTGGGGCCACGATTTCGGCTCCACGTCTGGTTTTCGTTTCTCCAAGTGTACCGGAACGTCCAGAAAGCGAGATTTTAACCTGATTTCTGACCTTACCCTGTCCTTTCGGCGTGTTTTGCGGCGGTTCCGCATTAGCAGGCGCACATCTTGAAGCGGCTCTGTAGGGTTCGCGCCCTGGGTTACAGGTTACCCTTAGGGCCTTAACACACATTTGTGGAAGTCGAAAACCAAAAGGACGACGCAGATTTCGCGTGTCGCTGCTCGTTACCTATCCGTTTGGACGCAGAACGACGCTTTCTGCGGGCTCTCGGCCGAGGCCGTCCCAATTCCGGGGTATCCCTGTCGATCGCTGTCTTCGCCCCAGTTTCGGCCCAGGCTCGTCAGCTTTGCCGAATTTATTACGTCCTTTTCGTCCTTTATCGACCTGCGTACGATTCGTAGTGGAGGGACTAATATTTTCCCGCATTTCGGGTACCCTGTTTTTGTCCTTGCGGCTTCGGGGTCGAAACCCCCTCAAATTTGGCACTCTAAATTCCTGCCAAATGCCTAAAAGCATCCAGCAATTATACCTCTCTGCAGTAGACTATGCATTTTCTCTCTTTGACCAGCTATAAATAACGCTTTTCCATCTCGCATGCGTGCTTGATGTTCTCGATGGTGGGAAGATGTCGTTGACCTCTTGTGTTGAGTATCTGTTTTGCGCGCCTGAAGTCGCGACTGACGGTACTTGTTTCTCGCTAATTAACAAACGTATACGCATACGACAAACGCCGCGCAGTGTTCGTGCGTTGACTCATAATGAAACGATATCTGCACCATTTCCACTAGTTATTATAACGTCTTCCTGCGCATGCAGTAAATGAAATAGCGCGCACGTGCATTTAAAACGACGTATCGTGTAACCTGATCATGCGAATAAGTGCAGTTAGCAGCAAACAAGAAGAGGGTTGAAGAGGCCATGAGCTCAAGTCGCCCAACTTGCAAGTTATGTATCCCGTTTTGCTTTTGTGTATATATTGTGTTTATGCACGTACAAGGTCCACGGGAATTGCGCCGTTTATGCAGGAACGGCTCCTCATAGCCAAGAACAAAGCGGCGAAGACGGCGGAACGATGACGTTTAGTTGACAACTTAAAGACCATGCATGATGCAGAAGACGTCATGGACACGTCGTAACACCGGTTTTCGGTCGGGAAAAAAAAGGGGGGGGGGTTAGTAAGTGGGTATTCTTTTAGGCAAAAAGGCGCGGCGCTATTTTTTCATTCCCCGTCCCTGTGGCGTTTTGCCGTGCACCCTCAAAGGGGAGCACCGCAAAATGCCACAGGGAAGGGGAATGAAAGAACAGCGCGGAGAGGGATTTCGCCAGGGAAGACATACGATTTCTGGCTATGGTTCTCTCGTCAGAAACGGTACACAGGCGCGCATCTGCAAACTATATATGTCAGTTGTCAATGAGACCATTTTTGACGAAAAACCATGCGACCCGTCAACGCACCATTACTACTTGGGCGGAAAATTTTTCTTAGACAAAGGACGAAACTGACGCGGACTGAACAGACAGCCTATAGGTATTATATGGAGGCAGCAAAGTCGGGCCCGCCAGTGCATTTGTTTCGGGGGTCACGCATATTTGCAACTGCCCAGAGGAGGTAACGGCGGCACCTTCATAAGAGAGTTCCCCACATGGGGCTTTAGCGCGTCCATGCATGTGTTCTGCGAACGCCTCATTTTCTTGGTATTCCTTGCCAGCGCCTCAGGCGCTGCCCTGGCGGCCGATGTCGGCGGCACTGAGGCGGCATGTATAAGAGCACCGTCGCGCCCTCTGGTCACTGAGGGGTGCGATGGGACGACTGCCTGAATCAAGCCGTTGAAAAGACTGAGAAAACTCAAGATGTGTCCTTGTGAGGGGAATGCTGAGAATGACTGCTGGATGCCGCTGCATTGCGTCCCGCAACAAACTTGCATGGCAAAGGCGGGTGCATGGTTGTACGCAAACCGGGCGTTTCATATACGTGCATGGCCTTGCTTGCCACTGTTTTGGCAGTGAATGGGGCATATCTATTGCTGCATGTTTTTGGTATTGCGGGTTAATGTTGTTTTCCAGGATCTTGAGGTCATCTGTATTGTCGCCGCTGAAGTTATGAAGATGAAGGGGGTGTATTTCAAGGAATCTGAAGTCGGGTGCTCCATGCATATGGCTCCGAGATAAAAGGATCGCTTGAGTCTGGGAATTTATTGACGTGGCTATCTGAATTCGGTACAACAATGGCACTAAGAAATGTAGCGTTATGCCAAATGACGATATATACGGCGAAACTTGATTCATTGGAGCGATGTATGCACCGTACGAATATATATATATATATATATATATATATATATATATATATATATATATATATATATATATATATATATATACAGGGGCGTAGCCAGAAATTTTTTTCGGGAGGGGGGGTTCAACCATATATACTTTATGTATGTTCGTGCGTGCGTTTGTATGTGCGCGTGTATATATACGCAAGCAAAACTGAAAAATTTCGAGGGGGGGGGGTTGAACCCCCCAACCCCGCTGGCTACGCCCATATATATATAATCAGGCTGCTTAACAAAGCATCGACTTGACGTCCCAAAGAGTTGACATCAGGCGATGGCATGCAGTTAAGACCGCTGTTGAGAACAAAAGCAGCACTTCTGCTGCTGGAAAGTTATACGGCATGTTGTTTTCGTCCAGATGGCGTCGTGGAAAAGACATGTCTTTGTGAAAGAGGGAGGCAGAAGATCGGGTTAGCATTGTTTCACGAACTGCTGTAAATGTCGAGCCGTCGTCTTTGTGAGAAACCTGCTGTTTTGCGTTACATTTACGAGGGGCCGGTTCAGAAGACGTGTGTGTGCGCGCGCGCTGGACTTGTTACGTCATCCTGCGCGGAACCGACACGGGGCAGTACATATATGTAGAGGCGCCTCCGGCACCTCGTGCACGTCTGCGCAGCACATCTTTCGGACTAATTGAACGGCCTCAAAGAAACGCTGGGCGTTTGCGTGATGCCTGTTTGTTCATCGATGGCGCGGCACCCGTCATCCATTGAACCGGCGAACATGCGTATACAGACGGGTTCACTGTTAAAGGGAACACTTGCGCGTCGGTATATGTCCGGTAGGGGTGTGCGAATATTCGAAAGTTTCGAATATTCGTCGAATATTACATTCGAAATATTCGTATTCGATTCGAAAATCGTGTATTCGAATAGTTTCGAATATTCGATAACTTCGAATAATCGAAAAATTCGAATATGCGATTCGATTTTCATGCATAAAATAACTCGACTTCCACATTTCTGCTGCGTTCGTATAGCTAAAAACGTTGCCGAGAGGAGCGATAAACATCGTAAGTACACGGAGGCACGATATCAGCCTGCGACGAGCGCCCCGATACGTATGATTTATTGCTGGTGCATCTCCGACGTGCAGCGCTGTTGGCGATCATGTAACCATACATTTTCAATATTATGCGGCCGTAACGTGCCGCACTACCACTCGTTCACTATGCGGGACCACTTCTGAAGAAAGACAGTGACCCATGTGACTGATGGCGGACTGTAGGCACCTTCAGATACCCCAGTCTGGCAAAGCTTTGCCCCATGTACCTCCCTATACCAGCCACTTCTGTTCCAAGCGAGCGTGCCTTTTCAGTGGCAGGGGGGGGGGGTTGTCTCTGTTAGAAGGGAGCGCCTGCTGCCTGATCATGTGGAGCAACTCATATTTCTTCGTGATAACATCTAGTCATTACTTTCATTGTGCCGTGATATTTGCTTGTGTTGTGATGTGCATTGTGGTAGCCTGGAGATTGTGGTCCGGAGATAGCAGTGTATGTTGTGTTGCCAGTCAGGCTGTTAATGTTTTTGTTCTTCAAATAGCTACATGTGAAATAAAATATTGTTACTATGGAGGCATTTTACCTTTGATATTCGATATTCGATTCGATATTCGAAGGTGGATATTCGTATTCGATTCGTATTCGAAAAATTTATTATTCGCACACCACTAATGTCCGGATTTCGCTCTCCTGCAAAAGCATAGTGGCTTAGATCTGCATAACACTATGTTGACAGTTCCGAACCCTTATGATACACCAGTAACGTGCACGAACAATCTTTGCGCGTCCACTAGCCGTTAGGGGGCCAACAAAATGAAAGTTGCTCATTCGAGTGTTCCCTTTAACAATGGACCGTACTGTACATTATTTAAAGTGCCAAATATTTTTGTGCATTTGATCGAGCATGAATGTAATGAAAATGTTAACAACTAATAATAATACGATATAAAGAATTCATTGTAACGTGTTTCTCGCCAATGTCAGCGCGTAATGAATGCGGGCTTACGTCACTACTTGGTGTCGAAACGGTCCCGAGAAGTGGCACGTCGCGGGTTCGATCCTGGCCGCGGCGGTCGCATTTAGATGTAGGTGAAATGGTATGCCTGAGCAGTGTGCGATGTCAGCGCACGTGAAAGAACACCAGATGGTCGAAAATCCCAGAGCCCTCCGGCGTGCCTCATAATTATATATTGTCCATGGTTTTGTGCGGGTAAAAACGAACAAATTATGAACCATGCCACGAGGGGTGGAGCTCATTCGTGCATGCCTTTTGTCAGTCGCCGGCGTGAACGAGACAAAGGCCATACCCAACAATCAAAGAACACCAATATAATGTAGATATCGAAACAACGCGAACGATATTCTTAAAGGGACACTAAAGGCAAATAACAATTTATGTCATGTGAAAGTTCAATGTACATGTGAGAACGTCTAAAACGTAAATATTATCAACAGCAGTGCTCTCCTTATCGACAAATTAAGGTAAATGTAGGACAGGATATGCGACGCGAGTGGGATATCTTGGAAATGATACCGATGACGTCAAGAGTCCCGATTACAATTAACCACTAGTAATCAAACTAGTTGCGATAGAAAAAGAACCTTCCATGCATCACAAGACGTAATAAAATGCTGCTTGCTTGATTCATGGAAAAAAGAACCTCTTCGCGTCACCATGGGGAATGGCTGGAGTGGTTCAAAAGTTCCGTTTTCGCCGAGCTCCGCTTCGCTCACGCGGTCGCGTCTCCGTGGTAGTTTCGGTATCGCGTACTGCTGCGTGTGCTTGGCTCTCGCTATTTTCGCACTGTTGATACTTCACTTCTGCTGCTGGCCAAGCTAAGCTCCGTGATAATGAACTATACAGATTCGCGGAGTGGCCCGTGGCTGCGTCTTGACAAGATTGATGGCCGCTGTTGCGCAAGGAACCGTATAGCGTCGGCGGCCGGGCAGTAAAGGCGGGCAACGTTGGGCACGGCAACTGCCGCGTCAGAAGACCCATTCAGGCGGATGATTTGAAGTGCGCTAACGCCGTGCGGACCGCTAAAACGGGGTTTTCTTTCAAAATAAGCATTTGCTTGGCACGAAACAAGCAGTATACGAGGTTTCTGGAACGCAGTTGGCCACATAAAGACGCTGCGAGAGTCCTTCAACTCTTCGGCGCCGCTCGTATAAGTGCATGACCCTCGAAGCCGGCGAGACGAAGTCGGCGGCGGTGTTCGGTTTCCGCACGTGATGTTCGCTGCGTTGTTCACCCGGGAGTCGCTCGACGTTTACAAGAAAATTCGAGGACGCAAACCACCGAGAAGAAAAGGCGAAAGCAAAGAGCGTCAACTCGCAACGTTCATTTTTATATCGTCCCATCGGAGCAGACTGAAGTGCGTAGATCGGCTTCGCTATAAGCTTTTCGGTGCACCCGTCTTCACCTTTGTACATTATCGCTGCCTTGATGCATGGCCGAAGCTCACAAGCACACCGTGGCTCCACACTCCACTGACGGTGACTCTCACTAATGGATTGTTATGTATGTCACGCACAAATCTCCATGTCGCGGACGCACACGGCTTCACGTACGCAGCTGAGATGGACTATACTATAGCATGCGGTTTAGACGGCTGGCGGTCACCTTGAGCGAGCAGCATAATCTTGCACAAAACGAAAGCCACGTCTCTGTTATCTGTAGGAAGCACGCCTTTTAGGCAGATCGCCTGTATAAACGTGCATATACAGTGTCTGTCCGTAAAGTAACGATACTTGGGCTACTATAACATGCATTTATTGGGCCGTTAAGATGACTGCTTGGCATGTTGGTAAGACTAGAAACTAAGAGCGCACAAGACGAGGACAGATAAGAGGTTTGAGACACGTGTGCACTGTAGTCAGCATTCGTGTGTCTCAAGCCTCTTGTCTGTCCTCGCCTTGTGCGCTTTCACTTTCTGCCATTATCGCTCCGATCAGTAAACATATCAAAAATTTTTAATTTAGTTTTCTTGGGCGTTGATCCAACGCGATTCCGACGCTGCGAAGGCTCCTTGTATACGCCAACTTCCGTGACCTCCTCAAGAGACTGTGACAGCCCTTTGGATGGCGGGAACGTGCACCGTCGAAACGGTGACCTTTCTGGCTTCTCTCGAGCATGGGGACAGGAAGAAGTCTTCCGGGCTCACATCAGGGCTGATGCAGCCCTGATGTGAGCCTGGCAGGCTTCTTCCGGTTCCCAATGCTCAAGTGTGCGTGTGTGAATGAAAGAGAGAGAGAGAGAGGGAAGGAGAGCACTTACGAAGCGCAAAGCCGCTAGTGATATGTGAATTTCTTAGGTTAATAACAGTGATTTGCGTGCCAAAACCACGATATGGTAATGGGAGTGTGTGCAGGTGGGGCCGGGGAGGAGGGGGGGGGGGGTAGCGGCCACTTCTCCTAATCATCTAAGGGGGCCGTCAAGTCAGCCTCGTCTTTACTCATTGGGACTTATCCTGTCATTGTTTAAGGTACAAGGTTACGGTCATGCAGGTTGTTAATGGCCGTCAAAGACCCCTGATGTCGCAATATCAATAACTGTTTACTTCTCACCCTTACACCCGGGGACCCAAGGCAAGCACTGCGTGATCACCACGTGATATTGCTTCATTGTCGTTTTTTACATCCATTGCGAAGCTTGCTTCCTGGCAGACTCGTCCAATGGGGAGGGTGACTATCGGTGGAAAGCGGTCATCGGGACGAGAGAAGAAAGAAAGCACCTCGGCTATAACTCAGTCAACTCGTTCTTGACGGATTCGATAATTTTTTTGCGGCAGTCGATTCGTGAGACAATAAACTCCGATACTGAGGTCATTCCGTGAATACTTGGAAGAGTGGTTCAGTATCCCCTTTAACCGAAGGAAGAATGGTATGAAGATCACGTGTGTATACATGCTTTACCTTTGGTTGCTTGAACTTGCTTCTACAGGGCGTCGTGTGTGTTAAATGGACACGAAAGAGAAAAATGATTTGGTTGTATAAGAAAGATAATTACCGTTCCACAATACCAGAAACACCGCGCGCGCAGCGAGGAGACGCTTGCTATATACGCCAGAAAACGCACAAAAAGAAAATACAAGTGGTGACGCCAAGACCGACTCACCATGATGTCATATAGTATAGATTTTCACGGCGTCTGTTAATGTCTACGTAACTCTTTGTCGGTAATAATTGATGACGTCGTATTCTCTAGGGGAGCGGTGGTCTAGTGGTTATGGGGCTCGACTGCTGACCCGAAGGGGTCGCGAGGGCATTTTCGGATGGAGACGAAAATGCTTGACGCCCATGTACTTCGATTTAGGTGCACTTTAAAGAACCCCAGGTGGTCGAAATTTCCAGAGCCCTCCACTATACGGCGTCTCTCATAATCATATGGTGGTTTTGGGGCGTTAAACCCCAGCAATTATTATTATTATTATTATTATTAATTATTCTAGGGGAGCCACGTAATTCAAATGGTAAGCTTCCGGAACTTTCGGATAAGTGAGTGATAGATGGATAACAGTGAACCGCGAAGGGGGAAAAAAAAAAAATAAACCGGGTCACTCCCAAAGTATGCTAGATAGTGCACGCGTTATTAAAAGGTTGAAGTGATAGGCTGTTGGAGGCGAAAAGGCTAAATTGTTGTTACATTTTTTTTATACGACGTGATTGGTTGCAGGAACGCTTCGTCGCGCATTGGCTATCTATCTTGGCGCTATAGTTTTGTGGACTGATTATTTGTATATCGTCCTATCGGGTCTGAAACACAAAGCGGATGTGCATGTGCGCCCGCTGTTAAACGTTTGTCCTGCTCCTCAGTTCTCACTTATCGGCGGCAAGGAGAGCGAGCATGCATGCAGCACCGTATACACTGTGATTAGCTTATATAATAGCGCCGGTGGGGGCAAGGTCGGTGATAACTCGCGCTTGTGGGTGCATCCTATCCCATTTGTGTCTCCCGCATATTGCGACAGCCAGCGTAAGCGTCGCGTCCAGTATTATGCAATCGGGATATATGGCGCGGGTGCACCGTTGTCGCGGCGCACTTGAGGCATGTGTACGCGCGAAGTGTCGCCGAAATCACAGCATTGCGATACAGAATGCGTCAGTCGGCGGCGAGCAGCTCTGGAGGAGCGTTATCAAAGATAATCGTGCATGCCGCGTGCCTTGTCAACGAACGACAACGCAGTGTGGGTGTATGTTGCAATATATACGCCCCGATTGCATATCAGCCGGTGTCAGTCGGCTTTAGACGCATCGGCGATGCGGTATACCTTCCAGGAATCGTTTTGTCCGCATCATGCGTGGCGTTCTTGGACGCTTTCTTCAGCACGCGTCGCACATCACGCCCGGTGTGTTTACAAGAGCAGGCCAAGACCTCGTACACTGAATACAACTCTCGTTGCTTCGCATTACGGAGCAGTCTGAACCCTATATAGGGTTAGCGGGCCCTACAGCGTCGGGTATATAGATGGGCCTACCGTCCCAGCTAACCAGGAGGCTATATAGCTGATCGCCGCGCGAGGGCGAATTGATCGACAACTCGAAGCATGCACACGGGCGCCGGATATGGCATGGAAAGTGGCATGTACAGCTACCTCTGCTGAGAGGCGTTGGTCCCGGGTTCGAGTCCCGGACCAAGACGAGTTTCTGTCCTTTATATACTTATGAGGAATGCGTATGGATTTCCTTTACTGCCTTACAAAAACGGGCGGATGACAAGCTCTTTTCGCTTTGATTTCTTGGCTCGGATGCGTGCGTGTAGGCTTTACACGCTCGCGCTAACACACAGGCCCTTTCGAAATCTGGTATCCTCTGGCATCGATCGGTTGTATACGCGATCCTCAGCGCGAGTCCTTTCTTTCTTTATTCCTATTTTCTTTTTTTATTGCTCTTTCTCTTTTTCTTTCTTTTTCGGATCTTCACATCCTCACGACGCTCGCCCGGGTTGTTTTTGTGTGCGGCCGTCCACGCCGCCGCGGCCGTCCACACCGGGCGGCAGCGGCGCGCCCTCGCAAGCTGCATGCCGCGGCGCGAGAGAAGAGAGCTCCTCGGCGGGGGAATGAACCGGAAAACGGCTGCAGCTTCGGTGGCCCCGGCGTCTCCCACGCGCGCGGACCGCGTGTGCGCATGATATACGCACGCGTTGAACGAGCACGTTGCATACATGTTGAAGAAGCAAGCAAACACATAACGACGGGCGGATAAAGGACACGGCGCTGAGCGCTGACCGTATATACCCACTGAATGTATATTGTGTCGGTGCTGCGATCCAGAACGACAGGCAGCACGCAAGTGGGAACGGCGCGAAAGGCAAAGTTAAAGGAACACTGAAGAGAACTACGATTTGTCTCGTATTAGTAAAATACCGCTTGACAATACCAATATCACGACGCTTTGTTACGAGAAGAAGCTATGGTTAAGCGCGAAAACGCCCAAACTGAAAATGCGTGCGCGCCGACGCCTCATTGAAGTTCCCGCATCAATCGTCGTGACATATATTCGGCAGTCACCGAAAGATTAACGCTGTCACGGAGCTAAACCAAAGTGAGCATCATTGTGGTTCCTTCGAAAGCATAAGCACGGTATTGTTGCATACTTCACTCATTTTCTGTCTACCCTTTAGCTAGTAAATTCAGTTCCGGCAGGGATTTCGCTCCTCATGGACAGCTATAATACCCGGGAGTGTTACAAATCCAAGTCGGGTCTATAGAGAAACGGGCTATTCAAGGATCCATCGCAGCAAAATGCGCTCACGTGTATAGCCGGCGCAACTCACGCAGTGCGCTCTTTAACTACTTGTTGGATCTTTGATCCACAGCGGAGCTAGATGGAATGGTTAGTGATTTGATTCGAAATCATGATAGTGGTAATAGAGGTGTAACCGGTCCGATAACGGTAATGCAAAAACCGGCCGCGGTGGTGTATGTTATGACGCTCGACATGCTGACTCGAAGATCACGGGATTCAATCCCGGACGCGGCGGCCGCATCTCGATGGAGGCGAAATGCTGGAGGCCCGTGTATACTTTTAGATTTAGGTGCACGTTAAAGATCCCTAGGTGGTCGAAATTTCCGGAGCCCTCCACTACGGCGTCCCTCATAATCATCCTGTCGTTTCGGGATGTAAAACACCGACAATCTGGACCCCAATAAAGTTTGCATCATCATCATCATCATTATTATTATTTTAAACAGTAATGGCGACATATATGGAGTCTTTTGTGAGAAAACGTCAACGCTTCATTTGTGCTCTATCATTTCAAAAAGGAAGAAAAGAAACTTGACAACGTATGAACTCGCGGCATGAACTCGAAACTTCTGTAGACATAAAGAACCACATTTAGGCCTTGCTGAATATCTTATGTATGTAGCCACATTGTTCTGAGCGTGGAAAACTATTCAGTGTCTTGACCACTCGATCACAGCAGCCAACAACATATCCTCGCACGTAGTGTGCCATTGAACAATTAGTCCGGCAAATTTAACCGCAGATTGGGGAGTCAGGAGGTCATAAAGCGCGAGGCTGCTCATAAATCCATCTAGCACACTGACATATATGCTTGAATAAGATCTTGGTTATGCGCGGAGGTGCTCGGGATTCCTGTCAGCCGTTCTTATACACATGCGTGCTGTTGGAAAACGAGAGAATATATAATGCCGTATATATTACAGCGGCATGCATTTCTGCCTTTGTTTCCATATAACTAGGGCTCCGTGTTTTCGGATAAATTCGAAAAATTCTATAAACGCTCGCTGGTAAAATTTTCATGACAATTCGGATTTATTATCCGATTAGCTCCGATTTTAAAAGGGCATTTTCAACGTTCAAAGAGCATTTTCAAAGCTGACAATCATCAATCCAAAGGAGCGCACCTCCATCAGCGCGGCAGCACCCTCGTAAATTATGCTTGCGTCTATTACAACAGGCTTTAAGGTTGTAATACGAACAAACGTAGGTGTTTTGTGTTCAGGTGTTCGTGATTGTATGTATATGTGTTTGCGCGTTCAACCCTTCCAGACATCTAAAATACACCTAGTGTGTTCACATATTTTCGTGTTCAGATATCGTTTCGTCTAAGATTTCGAAGTATTAATAAAAAAATAATAATAACAACAACAACAACAACAACAACAATAATAATAATAATAATAATAACCAATCAATCAATCAATCAATCAATCATTTATTTAACGTGCCCAGGAACAACCGTAAAGTCTTTGTGCTGGTGCACGCAAAAAAAAAATAATAAACAATACAATACAGACAGTTTTCAGAAATAAAAAGAGCAAAAACACGTAGACAAAGAGAAATGAACACAAAAGGGGAGGAGTAAAATAAGACAACACGAGAAATATTGACGGGGAATAAAAAATTAGATTGCATATATACAACTATATATATATGTGGAAAGACTGAGAAGGGAAGACATTGTACATTGTGCCACACTATGTCAAAGCAGTGCAAAGCTCGGATAAAAACAATGACTGTGGGCTATGAAAAACGTCAAGATCAAGAAAATTAACATTATGGAGACTTTGTATTCTGTGAACGGTAGAGTGTTGGAAGAAGCAGGCGGGTACATGACACGGTCTGTTCTCTCTGGTTAACTTACGCGGACTTCGAAAATTTACACAATTGAGAAGTACAGGGCAGGATATGATACCGTGGACTAGCTTGTAAAGAAATAAGAGATCAGAGCGATTTCGTCGGCAGTGAAGTGATGGCAGTGATAATAATTCAGCAGTATTTGAACGAGATCCAGAGTCATTTTTAGCAAAGCGATGGTTATATATGCTGAGGAATTTTTTCTGAACTCGTTCAATGGTGTTACCGCTGGATTGAGCAATGCCATTCCATATCACGGACGCATACTCAAGTTGCGGAAGACATATTGCCGTGTACAATTTGTGTAGGGCCATGGGAGACCTGAATTCTCGAGATATTCTACAAACACATCCGAGAGAACGAAGGCCCCGCATAGCAGCACGCTTAACGTGAGAAGAAAAGTTTAACGCGCTGTCAACAACAACACCAAGATCACTGATTTCATAAACCTTGCATAACGGCACAGAATTGACAGAGTATTGAAATGACACGCTATATATGTTTTGCGAGTGATAGACATGAATTTTGTCTTCGAGGTATTCAGAGAAAGGTTATTACCGTTGCACCATTCGGAAAAAGAGCGCAAGTCTGACTGCAGAAAGCGACAGTCGTTAATTGAATGAATTTCCTTAAAAATCTTGATGTCATCGGCGTACAAGAGGAAAGAAGAATTACGAATGGCAAAAGAAACATCATTAACGTATATTAAAAATAGGAGTGGGCCAAATACCGACCCTTGAGGGACCCCACTAGTCACCTTATACAAAGGAGACGTTTGGCCATTTATGGCTACATAACAATATCTATTGAGCAGATAGCTCTGCAGGAGATTCACAACTGACAAGTCAACATCAAAGTGCGCAAGTTTAACCATAATCAGTGTGTGGCTGACTACGTCAAAAGCCTTGCTCAGGTCACAGTAGATTACGTCAACCTGTCCTCTCTGAGAAATAGGTGTGGAGATCTGCGTCATGAAACTATAGCAAGATTTGTGGTAGTTGAGCGGCCAGCGAGAAAACCATGTTGATTAGGAATCAATGAGTTTTTCACACTAAAAGACAATATGTTGTGAAGAGCCAGCTCGAAGATCTTTGATGTGGCACATAGTAGAGAAATCGGGCGATAATTAGAAGCATCTGTTTTAGAGCCCGACTTAAATACTGGAAAAACACGAGCAGTTTTCCACATGCTAGGAAATAATAATAATAATAATAATAATAATAATAATAATAATAATAATAATAATAATAATAATAATAATAATAATAATAATATGTCCTTTATTTTTCATCAAGAATATGAGGGAGGCTGGGAGAAAATGCTGAGAAAATGCTGCTTCCCCAAAAAGTACATTGTGGCGAGTTAACAGCAGTGCACATCAACCGCCTTATGGTCAATGAACAGGAAGTGAGAAAAAAATGAAATGATGAAAAAACAGGATTATCAGCAATAATGCAACGCATTTTCATTGGAAATAAAAATAATAAGAAGACATTGCAACAACTTATAATGCAAAAATTAAACACCGAATTCCGGAGAATTGGAGATTTACGAGAAATAAACTCCGATGAACGCCGAATTTCCTCAAAAAAAAAAAAAAAAGCTCCGAGAAACACCTTCCGAATTTCAAGAAAGATAAACTCCGAAAACACGTAGCATATAACGTAAAAGCCGTGTAACGGGGACATATAGGAGGACCTGGTGTATATATGGGAACGCAAATATTACGTTTGTTGTGCGCGCTGACACGACGCTACGCAACCAAGCATCCAGTATGGTTTGCACGTGGTCGAGAGCTTTATTTTTCATCCGCAAAATTGTTACAGTTTGCGAATTACCGGGTTCGGTTGCTTCGGCGTGAGAGGCCGCGCCGATCGGACCAAGTGTATATATTCATGAAGTCGATAGTCGGACAAAAACCCGTCTGGTCGGGAAAAGACATGAGGACAATTAAAATAGACACCGACCATGAATAAAAGCAACATAAAAGTAATACGTTTCTCATTGTAAACAAGACGTTTCGGCTCCCGGGCGGGAGCCGAAACGTCTTGCTTTTATGTTGCTTTTATTCGTGGTCGGTGTCCATTTTAATCGTCCCCAAGTGTGTATTCTTTACTTATGTGTGTAAATTTTGGGCAGCGGCGTAATCCCGAGCAACTTAATTACCTTGGTAAATGCCTTTCCGTCGAGAACGATCTCGCAATGGGAAAACGGGCCCAAAATAAACACAATGTTCGGCGAAGTATCTCAGCATGTCGCCATTATCGTCCGGTTATCCGGCATATTACAGGCAAAATCATTTCGCGGTGTACCATTGGACACACGAAAACTATCAACGTGTCTCACGCGGCGGTATCGGCTATAGCGTCGTTTCCGGCAAGCCGAAATATCTCGCGAAGACACATGCGAAGAGGAAAAGCTAAAGATGAGGAAGTATTATGTCCAACATTAGAAGGAAGCCTATAGGCTCGATGTTCACTTAAATGGGTGTGATTGTGAGTCGGTGTGAATAGAGGTTGAACATTTCATATGCATGTTGTATATGCCGCGTCGTGTATGTTTTATGTATCAGGGAACAGTCAGACTTCTTTTATTTTAAATTCTCTCTCACTCGCACATGTGTTCGATGCACTTTGACACCCGAACGGCGCGTGTGCATACGTAATTCATCGGTGCGGCATTTCTTAAAGGGCGCCGTGGATGAACTAGAAGAACCTAATGATCTGCCTCCGATGGAAACGTGCGTGCTTATATATATTGCACACACTCGCACGCACGCATGCACGCGCACATAACACGGAGGAGGCGGTTCCTTTTCGTGTGCAGTTGTATATAACGACACCGCCGGCATATTGCATATACGATCTGGGTGTACATAAATCCGTGGGGTCTGCGTGTGTGTCTGTCTATCTCGCTGTGCGCCGCCGCGCCATACCACTTGGTCTCGCTTGTGAAGGACGTAAATCAGGTTCATCAACCAAATCCCCCTCGCCGCCGGCTTGCCTTGGAGCCGGTGTGTGTTCGGCTGGGCGCCTTCTTTCTTTCTCGTTATTTTCCTCTTCTCCGCGCTCCTTGTCGCGGTGTTCGGCGCCGCGCGCTGTTTTTTCGTGACGAAACCGAGCGGAGTGATTTATTTCTCGACGTAGCGGGTGCGCGCGCGTGCGTGCTCTACTCGTTTTGTTTTGTTTTTTCTTCCCCCCCCCCTCTCTCTATCTTTCTTTTTTTATTTTCGTCGTTCACTGACTACTTGGCGTGGCCCGTTTGCGTCCGGCGTCTCTATATATGCGGGTATGCAGGCACGCATTTCTGTTGTGGACTGTGTGCGGATGCACCGCGTCCACGCCCCCCCCCCCCTTCCGCACACAGACACACACACTCACAAACTCCGTCTTCGTTTTTTTTTTTTTTTTTTTGTCGTTTACTGCGGCCGTATATACCGAGCTTTAAGGCACGTGCAAATGCATGCGAATTCCTTTCTTCCTTTTTTGGTCGGCAGTGACAGTTCTCAAAAGCTCGCTGTGTGAGTCGCGGTTCATTTTGCGTTCGCTCACCTGCGACATTCTCAGCATGGCTCACATGAAACATGTGGCTATAATGTTAACTCGATGTATATTATATTACCAAACAACTTTGCCCATGGCAGAAGCTGTCACCCAGTCTTCCCGAGAACAGCTGCAGACACGTATTGGTGGTGAATGTACTGTAGTGCTGGGTATCTCGAAAGGTTACTGGTTAATACTGCATTACGAGGTCGCGGGATAGTCGAGTCCGTGTGCGCACAGTTAGCCAGTACCATTATATAATTAATCGGAATCGCGCAGAAACCGTTGACGATAATTGCCAAAGTAAGCGAATAGGAGACAGCTTCTGCGAATCGGCCCGATTTAAAAAAAAAACACAAAACAAAAAATGGATGCACTTGAAGGCCTTTCTATTTCGCTGGGAGGTTATTATTATTATTATTATTATTATTATTATTATTATTATTATTATTATTATTATTATTATTATTATTCGCTTCACGTAGTCATTCTGTAATGAACAGAGCCGCTAACGACCTTGCGCCGCAGCCCCGTAGTTCTCATTGTCACTGATTATTGGCAATCTATATACAGTCATCTATATATGTGTCAGACCATGCTATCTATAAGTGTGAGTTGGGTTGTGGGTATTTGGAGTTCTTCGGCAATCCAGCGGGTGACAATGGTTATATGGTCATAGATGGATGGATGCGTGTGAGAAACATGCTGTCTATTGGGAGAAGAAATGGTTGTGCGAAGATCTGTTTTGTGTCCCATTGTACACTGCCCAATGAATAGTACACGACTGAAGGATGTAAGGGACGTCACCTCAGGAATTTAGCATGGTGTATGCACGTCACTGAAAACGGCAAAACGTGCACAATTGTTGGGGACGTTTTGAAAATCCCGTAGTCGATTTGCCAATATTGGTGAACATTTTCAGTGAGTGACATTTGAACACAATGTCAATGGCATGATTAGCCTACTGTGAGAGGTTCAACAGAAAATGTCAGTGACACATTAAGTTGAGAACACATCGCTTAAATTAATGTCGACAAAAGCTCACAGATGGTGCTTTAACATTAACTTTTTCAATCAACATTAGTAAATTAACTATGGGACCACTGAATTTATTCCACCACATGTAATTTAGTACTCGTTGAAGAAATCAGAGACCTTGAATTGCTTTCAGTTTTTTATTTAACCTATTGCAATAAAGTTGGTCATCCAACATACAATGTGGCGTACTTTCTTGAAACTAATTACATTTAATGGGACTTGACGATGCTTATGTGAGGTAATGACTTCTTGACTGCGTTAGTGACAGACGATTAAAGGTGAATAATTTCTAGATGATATTTCAAAGAGATGGTATGACATTAATTATCATGGAACTGGTTTATATGCATCATCGTATGAACTGCTTTGTATGCATAACTACTGTCGGCAATGCTCAAAGAATGTGGAGGTATAATTGATAGGTTATACACGGGTCAACAATTTCTCAACGATGTGAGAATGATAAATCAAGTCAGGAATGATGGCTTGTTCACGGTGAGCCCGTAAGTATATACGATGTGAGGGGCTGAGATTAGAACTCTCCGCGGGAGTACTGCACGTTGAGATATTGGCCCGTTGCCTCTGCTTCGTGACTGAGCGATCGCTGATGATGCATTTGGCCTCACTCGTGTGCTACTTCACGGTGAGCCACTGCTTTGTCGTGCGTCAGACCATTTCTTTAAACTTTAAAGGGACACTAAATAGGTAAATTTTACTGTGAAAACTCTAATGTTGTTAATTTCACCATCACAGCTTCAATTAACAGAGGATAAAATCAAGGTAGAAGTCTCATATTTAAATTTCCCGCCGAAATCTCCCCGCGTGACGTCACGAGTTTAGAAGCGCATTTTTTCATATTTTTGACGACATTCGCCCAACGGAATTTCCTAAAACTTGGTATAAGTCTCTGTCCCCATCAGGGTACAGTGTATTCCATTTTTACCATTTAGGAACAACATAGGTCGTAGTACATGCCGACAAAATCTATGACGTCATGGCGATTGGTGCGGGAACTTAGTCGCCACCCGCGTTTTCTCGCTTACCAAAACGTCTTCGCGCGGTAGGCATGGTGGCTTCGGTATTGTGAAAGAGTTGTTTACTAATGGGAGGAAAATCGGTTTTCTCTGCAGTGTCCTTTTGAAGGGCCCCTAAACCACACCGTGTTCAATGACGAGAGTGGTTTCCTTCTCACCTTCACTACCCTTCCTACATGCGCTGTCACCTCCTCGCCACTTATTACTTCATAAAACACGTGTACAATGCCAGCAATGAGCGTTGAGCCTCTCAGAATTTCGAGCTTTCCGGCTGCACGCTGTTAACTCCTATTGCGCAGTCGAAAACGCAGAAAACGAAGTGATATCAGTTGATCGCGCACGAGTGTCATGCGAGTCAAGGCAGAACGGACGTGCGATTGCACGGCGAAGTAGAGTAGGAGAAAATTCGCAACTGACATGCTGCTTCGAGAGGTTAGAGGTTATATCAGAATTTCGAGCTTTCCGGCTGCACGCTGTTAACTCCTATTGCGCAGTCGAAAACGCAGAAAACGAAGTGATATCAGTTGATCGCGCACGAGCGTCATGCGAGTCAAGGCAGAACGGACGTGCGATTGCACGGCGAAGTAGAGTAGGAGAAAATTCGCAACTGACATGCTGCTTCGAGAGGTTATATCCTCACGCACTTCACGTGAACAAGCTGTTCGGCGTCACGAATCGTGCCGAAAAGACGGCAAACGTCAGGGGGAGAATAACCCGCTCGCTCTTTGTGCATTCAGAGGTTTGTTTTCGGGGCCCTGTAAATTGCCGTGCGTCTTGTGTGCCTTTCTTCCGGCTAAAAGACGGGGACCAACGCACTTGCTTTGTTGTTGCATGCAGGTAAAGCGGTACCCGCTCGCGTGGAGCATTTTGTATGTAATAAGGCGCGCCCTCCTCCCGAGGACGGCGAGCCGGGCCTCCCCCGCGGACATAAAATCAGTTTTGCTGCTCTTCCGCCCTAGTGGCTTCGGTGCCGTAAAAAAGGAGAGCCGGCGCGGTTGCTTTTTTTTTTTTTGCCCGTCTCATTTTTCTCTCGCCCTCGTACATATATACCCACCCCGCATTTTTCCCGGGTGCTCCTCCATATACTAGACAACCCGCGATTGCTAACGGGAAAGAGGCAAAAAAAAAAAAAAACACCAAATTCGGCCGCCCCCTCCACATGCTTCGTTCGGGGCGCGCCCTCCCTTCGTACGCGTATCCCTCTTGCTGGGAGTCGCGCCATTCCTCCCTCCCTCAATTTTCTCTTTTATTGCTTCCCCTTTGCGCCTTTGTCGTATCGATTTGCAAACTGTGCATCACACAGTGGCGCCGCACCCGGCGCCGCTTTCGCGTGGCCTGCGTCGAACTCCCGTGTTTTAGCGGCGTCGGCGCGCTTCGCGTTTCCTGCTACGCAAGTGACGCTCGCGCGCTTTTTTGTAGTTTTGTACACCTGTGCGTGTACATACGTGTCTCTGTTGGAAGCTATTTTTTCCCCCGCGTTCATTTTCGACGGACCTTTGACCTCGCTCGCATAGTTGACGCCTCGCTGTATTCTTTGCTCGCTTTGCGCTCTCTCTCTTTCTTTCTCTCTCTGCGTGGCGTGCTCGAATGCTCTTACAAGTTCCGCGTTTTCTTCGTTGCGGTGTACGGCTTCATTTTTTTATCAAGAGGTTGAAGAGGGGAAGTGAACATAACGAGCAACGTTGATGATATTCGCGAGTTTATGATATTGCAGCGTAGAAATACTGTCGCTACTTGCTTGGCGCCGGAGAGATAAAACGAGCGCTCATGCAGATCCATAGACATTTTCCTAATTTGATTTAATTGACTTTAGGTACTCGAATTAGGCATTTTCGCACCTGCACATTACAATATATCTATGACTTAACGAGCAACGCTCGCTGTGACCTGCTTTCTTGGTGTCTCTGGCGCGACTTTCTTCTGGCCCTGCGGAAGCGTGTGGACATCCCGCTATATAGAGACCAAACAACAAGGATCCTCGCTCACCAGTCCTCGTTAAAAAAACCAATAAGGTCTCACGGATTCAAATACGGACACCCGATTGTGGCTGGGTTTCACCGACTTGGAACTCGGATGTCAGCCGTCCGCCTTGTGAATTACGACCTATACACCAATGTTAAAGCGCCACAAAAAGTTAGAGCCGTTCCACCCTGTGGAGGTTGGTGACCTGCAGGCTTGACGGGCGCACACCCGTCTCTGCTCTTGTCGCCGTTCTTCATAAGCACACTGCTGCTCCTCGGGCGTTCTCACAGTGCGCGGCCGCCCCGTGTACTTGCTACGGATGACAGTGCCAAAGCAGTGCCCAGAATCGACTGACATGGCGAAACGCGTTCTTACGGGTTTTTTTTTTTTTTCACCTTTATGCATTAGTTCTTCCACCAATGCCTAGAGGGCACCTGGGATTTTTACCACATTTTTTGCTTTAAATATATTTTTTTCTCACGCGAACGCCGCAAGGACGAAGTGAGCTCGCGCGCTCATCCTAGGCTGGCGCTAGGGGTTGCTTGTAGACTCGGACGGACGACGCAAAACCAAGGAGGTGTGCCAAGTAAAGCTCGGCTGTAAAACTATCGAGAAAGCTGTACAGTTTAACCCGCACTCACTCAGGCGCAGTGGGTGTATCAACGTGGGAATTTGCGAACATGTTGAAGAACTAAGGCATCGACATCTACGCGGAACATGGAGATGAGTAGCAGACTAGTAATTTAACAAGGAATGCAACTCGAGCCAACTTTTGACAAGGGCGTGGGATTAGGCGTGTGAAGCACGTACGTGATCTTGGAATGTGATATGAAGGCGCGTGACTGCCTACTGGGAGCAAACCAGGAACTGCTGACAGCTAGCTACACGTATAGCGTTGAGTAAACGTGTTTGGCTGACGCTTCTGTATACTTGTCTTATTGGACTCTGATGTCGGGGAGTTTATTCCGGCGGAGGATAAAAGTGCTCCTTCACAGCTCGATAACGAATTGTAGCCGGACCTGTGTTGACGAGGAAAAACAGATCCGCCGAGATGTATGGGAAGGGCAGCCGAGTCTTGAGAAACCGTACGAAAGGAAAGGTAGAGAGATGCAAGCATTGCAAAGAAACTGAGAGCGAGGGAACTGGGAGAGCGGACAAAAGAGCGGGGGCGCTGCCTTAGCACGAGCATGGTGGCGCGCACACGTCACCGCACCGTTATAAAGGGGATGCTCATAGCTTCCATCCATCCATCGGATTGCCGGCTTGGTCATGTGACCGCCGGCGTACGTCACTTGCCGCCAAGCGATGGGGTGACGGACATTCCGCCGGGCGAACGGCGCTGGTCAGAACTTTACCAGTGTTCACCCTTATCAAGTGCTTGAAAAAACGTGGTTTCTTACACGCTCGATTTAAAGGGACACTAAAGAGAAACAATGAATTGGTTTAGATTGATGAAGTGTGCTCGTATAGAACTCATGTGCAGTTTATTTCCCCACCATAGGTTTATTATTAGCGGAGAAAACCAAGTTCAAAGTTTCACTTTTACATTTCGCGCTGAACTTTGTAATTCGTGACGTAGAAGATTTGAAAGAGCATTTAACATATTTTGGCGCCACTGGCTCGACGAAATCTCCACAAACTCGTTATGTCGAGTCCCTGGCCCCCTCAGAGGACAATGTACTTCGATTTAACCGATTAGGAACTACGTAGGCCCTAGCAGGCGCCGTCAAAAATATGTGACGTCACGGCAAATGGTGCGGAAATTCCAAGGTGGCGTCGCCACCTGTATTTTCTTTTTGCGCGTTTTCTCGCTTATTAAGCGTCTTCTCGCAGCAAGCGTGGTGTTTTTGGTATCGTGGAAGACTACTTCACTAATGCGAGAAAAATCGTTTTGCTCTTTAGTGTCCCTTTAAGCTTACGATCGCTCATTATGATTGTTATTCTGATGCGTTCAAACAATAGCTAAATCAATTTCAGTCAGTTTGACAACGTGAAAACCTCCGGACAGCGAAGCTGTAAGCGCGCGAGTGTAGGTGATTGGCTAGCGAGATGACGTGCATGATCATCATTTAGCATCACAATCTTTATTTCAACCATCATCATCATCATATAGAGCATCATCATCTTTATTTACTCCCCCTCTGGTCACGTGATCAGCGGCGTCCGCAGGACGTGGCCTGCTGTGGACGCCACGGGGCTCGCAGAGCACTGTATTTGGCTGTCAGGCGAGAAGCACGGGGGAGTCGCCGCCACCAGATCAAGTGACAAAGGTCTTCTTGTGGCATTTTTTTTCTTTGGGAACCTCTTCCAGCAGAAAGGGCGGCTGCTTTCTCCGCGGCCCGAGGCACACCCCGTGTCCCCTTGTTTCCTCCAGCCTGCACCGAGGCCCGTCGTCGGCGGGTGAAAAAAGCCGCGACGCGTTAGCACCTCGGCCACACTCGCCACTCACCTCCTCCTTTCCATCGTTATCCCGCCGCCGCAGCCGGCGGCGCTCAGCGGGCGCGACGCGGTGAGCCGTACACTGCAGCCATCTACTGCGGCTGTTGCTCCGCCGGCTGTCCCAGTGCTCGCTCCTGCTGCAGCAAACGACTCTGTCGAGAGGCGGCGAGGGAGCGAGTTGTCCAGATTACGGCTCACACTCTTTGCAACGCCACTCAATGCCCGGCTTTTCGCCTTGCCTCTTCCTCCTCCTCTACGTGACTTTTTTTTTTTTCTTGTCTCCTTTCTGTTCCTTCCCCGGGCCACCCCACCGCATCTCCTCCCCTCCCGCTGTGGCGCAAAGATTCGCTCTCCCTTCGCCTCCGCGGTTCCCGTTTTGGGAGCGCGGGCACAGCTTGGCTTGCTTGAGCAGCCCAGCAAGCAGCGCGGCATACCAACACGCGCGCGCTCGCGGCTTTCTCGCGTCGCGCGCTTTTCTCCCTCCTCGTCTTTCTTTTCGCGGCGCGCCGCTAGCTCCCGAGGTCTTCTAGTCTTTCTCCCGGGTCTCGCTTGCGATGCCTTTGCCGCCGCTCGCTCGCCCCCCCTGGGAAAGCTTCGCCTCGCGGCTTCCTCCCTCTTTCCACTCGTCGGCCATA
The DNA here is from genome assembly GCF_013339695.2 of Rhipicephalus sanguineus. NCBI lineage: Eukaryota > Metazoa > Arthropoda > Arachnida > Ixodida > Ixodidae > Rhipicephalus > Rhipicephalus sanguineus. The sequence goes on from NC_051178.1 coordinate 124,840,486, forward strand.
AATTTGGCTCTCCTCTCGCGGTGCCAGTGGGGAAGTCGGTTGGACGGTCTGCCCCGCCGGACGGACGACCTTGGCGTTTGTTTGTTTGCTTGCCTCATTATCCTGCCAACTCAGTTCGTATATCGCCAGCCGTTCCTTCCCCCCGTAAGAGGGGAGGGGGGGTCGCCGCTGCTCTTGTTTTATTGCTTTTTGCGTCTTGTACCCGGCGAAGACGAGCTTGAGACGCGTGGTGTGGCTGAAGACTTTTTTTCTTATTGTTTTGCTCGACCTAGGATCAGGAGGCGTTGCTTTATTTCTGCGATCGCTCGGGCGTAGAAAGGGCGAGGTGCACTGACTTCTGCGAAACAGCGAGAGAGTTAGCGCCTCTACTGTCGTCGTCCTGTGCTCCTCCTGGTCGCGGCAGCGCTAGCTTTTTATATTCCCTGCGCGCTCGGCGTAGGCTGGGTGCCTTTTTCCTCTTAATGGAGATACAAGCGCGGGATCGTCAAAGGGGACTCGCTGATAGCGCCCCTACCCGGCGCGACTTTCATGATGAAGTGTGTCGATTGTGGTATCTGACATTGGGCTCATTTAATCTTCGGGGCCCTTCTTTTTTTTTCTTTTTTTTTTTTTGGAGCTGTTATTTTGGCCGGGATGCGTCGCATTCACACGGGTTTTCGGATTAAGCTTTGGGTTAGACACTTGTGTGCGCGAGAGACTTCAGAGGCGTTGTTTCGCGTTTTTCCCCCTCCGTTTTTTGATGGAACATTGGTCGGTCGGGCGTGGTTCTGATAAGTGACTTCTAGCCGATTTCAGCACATGACTTCGTACCGCGTACCTATTAACTCTCCCAAGCTTCTTTGTTTGTTTGTTTCGCAATTTTAGACAATCGAGTTACCGTTCATGTACACACCACCGCAGGCGAA
>NC_051178.1:124841490-124903541 GCF_013339695.2 Rhipicephalus sanguineus
CGATAGTGACTCAGCTATCGATAGTACGATAGTACCATCGATAGTTCTGCATCACTACTTCAACCGTGCCGCAGGAAAAGGTACGTTTGTGCGAGTAACATTAGCCGTTTCAAACTACCCTAGAATGCATATATACTGCAAGTACAGTTCCGAAGTGTCCACTGCGCTATAATTCTTCCTTTTGCCAATTGGCGAAGTACACCCACTATGCGCGTCCGCAAGGTGTCACGCGTAGCTGCACACTTTGTAATGGGTGGGCGGCTTTAAAGGGCCCCTAAAAAGCCCATGAAAATACAGAAAAAGAGTGCTTTATTCTCTATCGGCGTTTCTCGTCTTTTTGGCGCACTTCGTGACTCCAGAACGGTGGTTCATACGACGTCATTAGGGTACATACTCTGGATTGGTCCATATACGAGACATATACCCTCGCCTTTGAACTCGGAGTGGTTTAGGGGCCCTTTAAACCACCCACTCGTTGAGCACTTCACATGTTTTAACGCATGCTGCGATTCTACGATTTTGCCACGCAATATTACGTGCGTTAAGAAGAATACTCTCTCTACTTGACATTCTTATAGCAATTTATTACGAAACAGTTTCAACCACTGGCGTGGCTCCGTGATAGAACACCTGCTCGCCACGCCGAAAGCCTGGGTTCGATTCTCACGGGAACCGGGTTTTTAATTATTTATTTATTTGCATCTAGTATCAAATTGTCGCTCACGGACAACGCCGCTTTTTCGCTCACTACCAACGACGCCGCCGCCGATACCGACACCGGAATTTCAACGAAATTAAATCGCTTAAATAGGGCGGACGAATTACAGCGGCGCTGTAAAATGGTCCTGGGCTAGCCACGTTATGCGTGAAGCCGAAAACCGGTGGTCAGTAAGAGCAACGCTATATGGATATCAAGGGATGGGAAACGTAGCCTATAGGATGGCAGGGAGTGAGGTGAAGTGACGAAATTAGAAAAAAAAATTCGCATGCATAGAATGGAATCAGCTCGAGCAGGACAGGATATGAGGTCGCGCGATTATCATGTGAAACATTGTAGTCTAAACACGCGGCTGTAGCAAGCCATAAATACGGCTATCGCCCTCTATAAAATATTTCACAGTTGGAAATACTGCTACCTCACTCGGTTTAACGAAGTTTTCGATACCACGAAGTTTCCGATTGCGAGTATGCGACTTATGAGATATGAGTATAGGGTATACAGTCGCATTCGGCCAGCGCCCAAACACGTCATCTTTCACTCCTGGTCGCCCCAACTGTTCAATGCTTCACATTGCTGTATCATAAATACAACTCGTCATTTTCTCGGTATGGTCATTATAAAAAAAAATTAATCACGAGGTCTAAGAAATTGTGATTGTATGGCTGCTTTTATGCACTTGTATGCCCCCCTCCCAGCCTCCAAATAAATAAGCCGGTTAAGTCATTCCTAGCTTGTGGATTTGCGCACAGCAAATGTAAGAAACCACAGATATTAATCGCTTATCACCGACCAATTATTAGTTGAGAGTGCATATTCACGCAGTCGATATTCACTTATTTCACGCCACATACATGCCGAATCAGAGCCGGTTTATCTCTCAGTGTCTCTCCTCGATCTTAGAGAAAACGTTTAAAGGCTCTACATTGTACTGTGTTTTGAACTTCGGTTTCTTCCATTTCGAACTTCGGATTCAAGTGAAAGATACCCAGTTCAGTCCACGGTCAAGTACACGGATTTCGCAAGGACTTCGCCTGTAATAATTTAACAAGTCATGCTTCATCAAAATTGACTAAATGCACGAGAAGAAAGAAAGAAAGAAAGAAAGAAAGAAAGAAAGAAAGAAAGAAAGAAAGAAAGAAAGAAAGAAAGAAAGAAAGAAAGAAAGAAAGAAAGAAGTGAAGAAAGAAAGAAGCTAACGCGAGCACGTACAACGGCCGGCTAGAAGCCAGTTTCTCGTACAAAGGCACACACGAACTGACACAAGACGCTGTCACAAGAAACGACGCAAAGACCGCTTTCTCGAAGGACGGAGCGTCCTACTTGAAGGGGTGCGGACGTTCGCCAAATTGCAGGGCGTTATTATGTCACGCGACACCACGGTGCTTTTTGAAAGGACCAGCGCCCTTTTCGACGGTGTCAGAGCCAACCGCCCATCCCACCTACTCACTCAAGAGAAACGCGATCGCCCTTCGGCGTACGTGTTGTGCGCGCGCTGCTGGGATGAGCAATATGTAATGCGGCGCCGAGCCGGGCTCCCCCTCAAAAGCTCATTAGCGCAATCTTGCGCACGCAATCGTCGTCGTCCCTGCGGAGAGACAGGGAAGCGAGAGCCCAGGCTTTCTTCTTCATCCTCCCCTCTTTCCGAAGCGGGGGTTGCCCACGCGCGACTGACGGGCACCCGAGCCCGTAATGGAGGCGCGCGGAAAAACGGAATCGACCGGGGGACCTCAACGCGCCTCGTCTCCCGGTCGGGGAAAGACCCCGGCGGCCAAGCCCGGCTTGACAGCCAGCAGCCCAGCGATCGACCCGCCGTCGTCAGACCCCTCGCCTTTCCTCTCTCGCTGGCGTCTTGTGCCTTCCGAAAGCGCTCTCCCGCTTCGACGTGTACGGGGGGCGAAACCTACGTTCCGGGAGAGGAGGATGAAAAGCGCGAGGGCGGCGCACTGCCAAATTAATAGCCGCGGGCCTCGCGAGAGAGAGACAGGAAGGGAAGAGACATTTATACCGTAATGGAAGGACGCGCCGGTTCGGCGGGTCTCCCCAGCCGTAGCCATGGAGACCACGCCGGCACAGCTTTTTTTTCCTGCCCCAAGTTTGAGCCGGCTTCGCCGATCTCCATCCACCACGCGCGCGCCAGGCTTTGCCAAAGGAGTTCTGCTACACGCGTTCGCGGAAGCGAAAGGAAAGAAAGAAATTGAAGAGAGGCGCTCCTGCCGGTGCCTCGAGCGCTGAGCGGGAGTGCGTGCCTGCCTGAGCTCCCTTGCTTCGGCGTCGAAGCCTGCGGGGCCGCGCTGGTTCTGTAGAGGCCTGGCTCTCTGCTGAGCTGCACGTGTTGGGAATGCAGATCGCCGCCCAGAGATAAGCGGGGCTCGCTGCGGGGTGAGAGGAGGACCTGCTCCGTGCACTCCGCTCTGTGGAGACTCTGCCGGAGGAGGAAGAGGTAGAATCCGCTCCTTTCCACACATTGCGTGGCCTTTGTACTACGGAGAGCCGCAACCGCCGCCGCTGCCGCTGCACCAGCACGCGCGCGCATGCCGTATCTTCGAATTGGGACACGGCTGCCGCGTCGACGGAAGGGGGATATAAGGGGTGCAGCAGCCGGGGCTGGCTTCGCTACTCGCCCGTGCGGCGCATGTTCGTGTTCGCTGCGTCGTCAGTGCGTGCGTGTGTATGCGCGCGCCTGTGTAACGCCGCGGCGACGACGGTAGGAGAGTTGTACGTGGATATATAAATGAAAAAGAAAATAAAGGGGAACCGTTGAGCGGGCGCTAAATCGCGGCGCGTTAATTATTTCGGGTGCCGAGCGAGGGAGAGAGGCGTGAAGGCCGGGCCTGCTGGAAGGACATTCCAAGGCTGGCGCGGGGCGAGTCGGCTTATTTAATCAGGCTGCCTTAAAAACTGCACGATAGCGGTGAGGAGTGCCTGCATTGTTCAGACAAAAGCGAGAAACGTGTAATTTGTTGTGCGCGTTCAGTCTGCCTTATGATTGTGAAACTCAGAGTGTGGTGTCGAACTGGCGGTCTGACATCAGCTGAGAGGGTCGCTGCAACGCCTTACCCGGTATGCAATTAACCGACCAACCTGCTCAGCTTTTAACGTGAAAATCACAGGGAAAATGTGAAAGCTTAGGCGAAAGAGGAAGATCCCGAACTGCACACGGTGCATGCTGCATGCACCTTTCAGTACTCTACATTTAGCCATGGTGTATATTCGTTCCGGTTAGCCTCACTGGTTTGCATTGCTGTTTCATTCTATTTCTTGATATACATATACACAGTACAGTGCGACTGCATCCGCAGCGCACTAGGCGTGCTAAGCACATTTAAGTACTGCAACCAGTGTGTATGAACCACTCGTACTCATCGAATGGACAGCAGTATAGCCGCACGAACGAGAGACGTCCTAGCTAAATAGCAGATACGAAAAAGACGCCATCCTAACATTGTCATCAGTGACTACGAAAGCACCCTGGAAGCAATAGCCACTGCATGGGCAGCATGATCCAACTAGTGAACGAAAGGCGCCTATGCCATACCAACAAGCGAAAGCTGTGAGACTTTTCTGGCTACAGAGATCTATGGAACAAACGCTTGACACTACACATCGTAACTACAAGACTCTCCTTTACGAGAGTTTTCACGTTAGGTTGGCATTCATTGTTCCATCTGACCCCTCTAATCCAAAACCAATGACCACCTTCTGGGCCGAAGACCCACCCTTTTCTGTATAAATAGTCGCTACGCCCGCATGGCTTTGCTGGCGTGAGTGATCGAATGCACGCGCGCAATGGATATCGAGTTGTTTAGCCGGAATAGCACATGTCTCCCTGTTTCTTTCAGAGCAGGGAATCCCTTTTCTTCCAGAGCTGGGAAGCAAAATAGTCACGCGTCTGGATATCTCCCTGCCGCCCATCGATTTCCGCCTCGCCTCCTCCTCTTTTTCTATTGCTGTGACTTGAATCGGGGCTAGTTGGTAACCTTGCAATGCATGTTAATTGGCTGCAGCAAACTTGAGACGGTCAGACGAACTATAACGTCCACACCTGCGGAAATGGGCTGACAAGTTGCCTGTGCCTGCGCATGCCTGAACACTGTTCGCGTATTCTAAAGTAGAGGTCATTCAATCGGTCACTATGCGCACATTAACAAGAATCGGTATCATGCTGCATCCGCCAGGCGTCTCTACCGTCGCTTCGCAAACAGTGCCGCACGTGGCCGCATTATCGGCCAACGGCGAGAGTATAATGTCTCCACAAGGTCCCGACAAAAAGAAATTGACAGACATGCTCTCAGAAATAAGATTACGATCACAAATTTCATTCGACTGACCCCACCATTACTTAATTTGAGATATAGTTATCATAAGGAATCGATTTAAATTAAATCATGCGCGCAGCTTATTATAAGGTGCGCGAGTAATCCAAACGCAGTGCGCATGCTCAATTCAACCATATGGGTTTCCTTAAAAGCACACTATATATAAAGCGAGAGAAAGAGAGCGAATAGCTGTACGAGTAAATACACTCTAAGCCGAAACTGGGCAAAATTGGACTAACGGCAGTCGTTAAACCAAAGGATCAACGGTTCGTCCAACAAGGTCTAAATGCGAGACAGTGCGTGTCGTGCGCAAACGCCCGCCAAGAAGGGGACCAACGGAGGGGTGTAACTGCGCGCCGATCGCCCGCTGCCGCGCTGCACTTCTCGGCCCTGTCGGCTAGCACGATTACGAGTTACATGGCTTACACACCAGAGTGAAAGCGAAGCACTATTACAACGAATAGAAGCAGTTATGAGAGTCAAGTTCAACTCGCGCCGGCGCACACAGCGAGCGAGCGCGCTCACCCACGTTTCTTCCCTGTCGAGCTGCCGGACCCAAACAAGTGCAAGCCTTCGAGTCCGGACACCGCGGATCTCTCGCTTCAATGTGCCGGATTAGGAAGAACTGCGAAGAACACTGCCAGCGCTAACAAAAGTAAGCGGTTCGTCAGCGGTTGTATTCCCGCAGAGTCACCGGCTACAACTACGAAGTGATATGAAGTATAGCTTCGCTACGTCGTCGGCACCAAGCCGACCGGCGGCCGGTGCGAGTTCGTTGCCGGTGCAGGTGAAAGAAACGCTGCGTAGAATTTGTTTCACAGAGAATAATGTCGTCTGGAATAAAGTACAGTTCAATCTGTGTCTTTCTCTTCATGCGACAACTGTTGTCAAACATCTAGTGTGAAGGCGAGCGCCGATACGAATCAACGTGCGGCCGGCGGTGTACAGCGAGCGACTTACGAGCACGGTGAAAGAACCGTGCCTGCGCGCCGTCTCGTCGTTGTAGGTATATATATCTACATCACTCCGTAAGGCGTCGCGGACAGCGTACATCTATTTTTCATTTGTATGTAAAAGTACGACGACGAAAACTGCACAGGAGACGCATGTTGTGATCGCCAGCGGTCGTTCAACTCAGCCGTGCTCCTCGTAAAGGCCTAACGACGTTGTCGGCAAGAAGCCGGCATCGGCGGGGCGCCTCACTGCTTCGCCGGAGTTCCTGCATAAGTGCCGCTTCTATGTTTGTGTGTGGATAAGAGGATTTTACGGACTTGTGCACCAGCATTACTAAGGCTGGTTCGGCCGACACGATAGAGTACCAGCTGATAATTCGAATTCGATGGCTGAAAGAGCGTTAAAAATCCGGCGGGTTCATATTAAAAGATCGGTGTGTTGCGGTTCTAACATTGAGCCCACGTAAGTTTACACGTACGCTGCGAATGTTTATTGTTTTATTATGCCGAACAGAAGTCTGCCACCGGCACAACATGGGAGGTCAAGATACTGTGCCTATATATAGCCGATGGTTGGTTTTCGGCTGTGTAGCGCGGGCGGTAGATGCATGGTAGGTGCGTTTGGTGTTTAGATTGCAATGGTTGTGTGTTGTTGTATGTTTGTATACACGTGCCGCAAACACTGCATCATTCAATGCTGATTCAGTTGGAAATAACAAGAATTACGCCAACATAGCGAAGAACCGCCATCTTTTTTTTTTTCTCGGTTAGTCCCGACGGTTCAACTGTTAGACCCTCGGGAGCATTCTACGAGGACCAACATTTAAACCCACTGGAGTAAGTGCTAGAGAGTAAAAGTTGAACCCCTGTAGTTACTCCCGCAGTTGGTCCGAAATTGGTTCAAAATCTGTGGCAGCCCATTTAGACCCCTGAAGGACCAATGCCATACCCCATTTTAGTCCTTTTCGGCTTAGAGTGTAGAACCTCATAAAGGTACCTATGTTTTACCGCGTGAAGAAGCTTTACCCTACATGTATGTTAGCCAACCTAACCAGTTCTTGGTTAGCCTCCCTGCCTTTCACCTTCATTTCCCTCTCTCTCTTCATAAGAGAAAAGAGAGAGAAAGAAATAGAGGTGCGTCATTGCCTTCCCGCACCGTGCTGCTCGCCGGGACATTTCGACGAAATATAGAGGAATGAACACTTTTTTAGTCTAATGCAATTTAGTGTTTCCTCTTACAGTAACATCAACGTGCTCTTACATACACTCACAAGTATATATGAATGTTCCCGCGTTCGTCTCCCACCTGCGCACATGTTGCCGCAGCGCGGCCGGTCAGCCCTTTCGTGCAGAAGCCAGGCCGCCATAACCACCGCAGTGGCTTTAGGATGGCAAAGTTCACGTGTTCATTTCTGGGCTGCGTGCACGCGAGAGCAATGATAAGACTTTGGATACGTATAACATTTCTTAGGCAAACTCAAAATGAGCCGCGGACGAAAAACGGTGGACAAGCTCTGCTCCTTGTTTCTGTTTTCGTAACCAACGCTAAACCAAAAATCCTGCTAATACATATGCGGGAAACTCTATATTTGCTGGCACAATCAACCATCAGAAGGTGACTAGTCAACTTAATTTCTAGTAACCAACCATAGACGTTTATATAAAGCACACGATCGCCTTACCAAAATGAGCCCATGATGATAGAAGTGGAGTCGTTTCGCATGCTGGATAGCGCGACGATTAGGATTATTACTAAATTTTATTGACGCAATTGCGCGAATAAACCTTATAGATCAGGTAAGGCCAAGTAACGCCATAAGTATCGTGTGCCTGGAGAAGTCCGCTCCTTGGTGGTACAGTATATATAGAGTTACGTTGTTCGGCCGCTGACCCGAAAGCCACGGGTTCTATCCCGGGCGTGGCGGTCGCATTTCAGTGGCCTCGAGATCGAACAGAGTCGGCACCTAGCGTCGAGCGGACGAAACCCCGTAGTGTGGATGGCGGTGGACAACTACCCCACTGCCGTTGTGATCTGATAACACCTATGGCTGTAAAACAAGAAAACAATCGAGCACTGTGCAAAACACGACTGTCACCTAGGGCCAGCATACCATTGGTTGGAAGAGTGCGCTTCTCTCACACGTTATAGGAACGTTAACAGGGTGGCTTCGCGCATTAGTGTGGCAATGGGCTGCAGTCGCTTTATTCACAGACAATCGGCTCAAACCGCTCGCAGCGAAGCGCCGCTGTGTACATTTAGATGCGTGCCGCCCACCGCTTATCCACACTAACGCGGCGACGGGTCTGCCACTTGTAGCCCGATCTCGCGGCGATATGCCCATGTACTGTGCGATGTCAGCGCATGTTAAAAAAACCCAATATGTCCAAATTTTCGGAGCTACGGCGTGTCTTATAATCATGTCGTGGCTTTGACACGTTAAGCCCCAGATATTATTATTATGTGCCTGGAGAAGTAAGAGGTTTCACATACATTTGTAATGTATAACCTGTATGTAAAACATGAAAAAGAATGGGGGGAGCTTCCACTAGAGGAGCAAGGCTGAACCACAGCTGGAACAGAGCTTGTGGCCGACCTACATTATTAGCATGGTCTTAATTAGCATGGTGTTAATTAGCACGGTTTCAATTAGCAATGCCCCCACTCTCGATGTTCCTTTCTCGTCCGTCCATATGTTGCGCGCCTCTCTGTTGCTTTCTTCAGAAGGTACACATGCGCATTGAAGAGACGCCTACATTGCACATGAATCGCGTCAACCTCAATGGCTGCGCTGGCCACAGGCCTTATTATCCGGCATATTAGTAGGCGATACAGAAAAATGTATAACTATCCTAATTTCTTGAACGTACGTCGCCAAGAGCAAGTTGTCTTTATTTACAGTCAATCCTAAGATGAAGAAGACGACGAAGAGAGCGCGCGCCAGCCGAGTTATTGCGTTGGCCGCGCTAGGCGCTGCAGTTTTCTGGTCACGCGAAACGGCGAAACAAAAAAAATCACAGCATATCCACGGAGTGAATGATGATGAGTGGGCGAAGCTGCGGAGGTTCATCGGTAAACCGTGAATCTTCCGTGAATTCTGCCCAGTACATCATCACCGACGTGAGATCGGGCGCGTTTATACTAAAGGTTCGATGAGTTATGACGACTTGCAGCTCACTTTAATTTACATGTACGCTGTGAATTTTCATTGTTTAGAAACCATGCTTTAGAAAACATCCTGGCGTCTTTCGTTAAGCAGCTGGCGTCTTTTCGTTTTGCTTTAGAAACATCTGGCGTTCTTTCGTTTTGCTTTTATAAAACATCTGGCGTCTTTCGTTGGTTTATTTCATCAATCAACGGCGAATTTTGAACAAAATTTTTATTGTTTAATCACGCACAGGAGAAATCTCACCAGGCACTACCTTGGAGGTAAACAATGGCTGCTAATGGGAATGAGAGACAGAAGAAGTCGGCTTTTAGCTAACACTTACACTTCTACTTCTACTAACGTTTCCTACTGGAACATGCCAATGGCTGCTAATGGGGAATGAGAGACAGAAGAATTCGGCTTTTAGCTAACGCGCACGCTGCGAATTTTTTATTGTTCAACAACGCACAGGAAAAATCTCCCACCGGCACCACCTTGGAGGTCAAAGCGTAAGACTGGTTACGCACTACGACTGTATACTACGACTACGACTACGACTACGAGGGACGAACGGGTGCCGCCTTAAGGAGCTTCGCCCCTAAAAGCTTAAACCGCTCCGCTGTTAAAAGTTGACGTATATATACAATTCTAAACTAGTTTACCACTGACAAATACGTATGATCATGGTTATACAGATACGGCATCATTAGGAGAGTGCCGAGTCCCTCCCTGCATGCGCTATTCTTGTGTATATGCAAGAACTGAGAGGGCCAAGAGAGACTTCTGGACATCAGCTTGTTCCTCACCTGTATATATACAAGGAACATATAGGACGGGGGGGGGGGGCGCAATATTAAAAAAATACATAATTGATCCCTCCGTCATATATGAATCGGTATAACACGAAAGTAAAACGTGTCTTTACGGAAGTAGTTGAACGTTTACTGTACATTGATATAAGAGAGGTCAATTTGAGGTCGGCAGCTATCACCACTTAACGTGGATGCACCCACGTTGACGCTTGGTTGCACATGTCCATCCCGACGACTAACGTCCATGATTAATGATTAAACAAACCTTTGTGGTAGCTGTAGTTGTTAAGGGTGAGAGCGTATTTAGAGAAAGCGGTGTGACAGCCAGAAGAGCGCCGCTGATTGGACGCAGAATGTGGGATAAGGTCGCCATCCCTATTGAACGCCACGACCGGACTAAAACGCCACGCGCGTCGTGTCTCCTCTCAAACCCGGCCGCGATTTTCTTCGGGACGAGCGTAAGCGCGGAACGCGGTGTTACAGCCAGACGAGGCTGCGCGTAGTGGCGCGCGTCGCAGAGCTATATTTAACATGGATGGATGCTATGAGCGAGGCTGAGGCTTGGGGTAAGGTTGCCATCTCGCGGTGTATTAAGGCGTTGACAAAATTGCACTTCTCCGATTGGAAACGCGCCGAATGGGACGGACGCGTAGCAACGACGCGTTGCGGGAGCTAATCGCGGAGGCCACGGTCATGATCCGTTACTTCACTTTACCGCTCCCAGACGGCGAGACCACCCCGCCGACCAAGAGCACTGGGGGAGGAAAGTGTGAGATATAAAAGGCGCGTTTGCAAAGCCCCCAGAGCGTGTGACCGTGGTGCAATGGATAATGTGCCCGGCATCCGTTATCGCGAACCAAGAAATCGTGGGTTCGACTCCTGTTGATGGAACTTTTTCTTTGCCATATGATCGTGTGCTTTTTTGACGTCATTTCCGTGACAGAAATACGTCCCTGAAGTCTTGGTGGACCCCGGCATAAAACACTTTCGTGTTCATTTGACTTCCGCAATATACGTAAGGGCTCTCTCAAAATTTAAAAGTATGTGTTATGATGAAATTAACAAGGGGGTGGAATTGAATTGGGTTTATGATGCGTGTAAAATTCTCAAAAACGAACCACTTGCTCACGAAATCTAGGGCATTCAATCAGGGCATGCTATAAACGGTTAGGCTCGTTCCGCAATGGATTATGCAGTGACAGTCACGAGATAGTTATGCGTATGGTGTTAAAAGTTCGTCATATGCTCTGAGCTATGCGAACGCGATTTGGAATCACTGTGCACGTACATAAAAACCTTACTGCAGTCGAGCGCAATAAATCGCGCTATAGCGATTTCTTGCGCTCGACAGCGGTAAGGTTTTCTATACGTGCGTATAAGCTTTCACGCGCACGAAAGATGTGCCAGTTATCGCTGTCGCCCTATTCCTCCAATGATTCGCCTCATTTCGAAGTTCAAAACACGCACCACACAAACACATTACATCATACATTTCAGTACCACCATGCTTCCACCTTCAGTGAAGTTCGTAACCGGCACCACAATCATGCAAATTATTATCGCCATCTTTTTGCTTAGCACAAGCACAGCGTCGTCCCCAAAGCTTCAAGCCTCTCCTTCATCCAGAATCTGAATCCTCACTGCGTCAGCCGTAAACATGAGCCGCTGCATACTGTCACCGTCGCTGCTCCCATAGTTTCATGTTGACGCCGGGCGAGGTATACATGTACCACTGTTTCTTTTGCGAGGACCTCTGCAATTTCTTTTTCTCTTCTCGTACAATATATAATATATATTTTAAAGACGGTTATTAAAGATGTATCCAATATAAGCATGCAACACACTGATTCACGAACCCGAAGCGCCGACCGGTGGCTCGTTCCTGGTTTACGCACCACCTATTTCATACAGTCCCTCACATACGCACTTCCTCACTTACTCAATAAATATGTAGATAATGACCCTAACTTCTCAAAGTTTACAAAACGAGAAATGCGTGAATATTTTTTCACCCTTGTCTAATGTCCTTTTTATAGCATGCTGTATAAGCACAACTAGAATGAAACCACTATTCTTTAGCGTATCGTGTTCTTTGTTTTTATCATGCTTATTTTTTATTATTGGTCGTTGTATTTATGAGTGTACATATATAGTTAATTCATTTGTTATTTGTCTTCTTGTTCCATTCATATATTTGTACAACATCCTCCTAATTTTTCTTTCCATGTACTTTATTTCTTTGCTTTTTTTCCCCTCCCTGCTATTACTGTACTTTATTTGTCAAAAGCCCGATTTGAAACTGCTGCAACGTACGTGGGCCTTCAGGCACTTTCAAGTGGTTTTTTAACCGCTTTTCGCCTGAGGGACCCCCAACTCTAGTAGGAAAAAAAAAAAAATTTTGATTGATTGGTTGATTGATTGATTGATTGATTGATTGATTGATTGATTGATTGATTGATTGATTGATTGATTGATTGATTGATTGATTGATTGATTGATTGATATAGGCGCGTGCATGTACATGGCACGTTTGGCTGCAAAAGCGGCAAACGAAACAGACGCACCGTCGCGCTCCGCATAATCGGCTGTAATGAAAGTTGAATTACTTTATTACAGCCTCACTTTCCTTCTTTGGTTCTTACGTACAACGTCCGTATAAACGCGGCCGGATCCGAGTCGTTTTCTGCAGTACTATATACGTGAGATAAGTTAGAACAGTTTATATATATCATTTAAGAATGGCTGGCTTTGCAACCTGTAATGTCTTATTCTTTCCGCGTCTGATTGGACATGCGTGCTACACATTCTGAAGCTGTATGATATGGGAGCGGCGTGACGAGCACGTGCACACGTGCACACGTGCGCGAACTTGTTCCGCTGCGTTGAGTAACTGCATTTCGCTCCTGGCAGTAATCCAGTATACGTGGATATAGTAATAGTTAACAGCTGTCCCTGACGGACGCACGGCGTGAATATATAGCATAGTTAGTTTGTACTGCGTCGCTTGAGATCTGGCTCAAGGATCAACGGGGCCATGGCGCGCGAGCGCGCCGCTCTGCACGCGTTGTATATCTTTCGAGGAACTTGGGAAAAAAAGGAAAGAAAAACAAAATATTGACGGCTTAGCATCGATGGCGCTTACGGAGACGGAACTGTAGGAATTGTAGAAGGCCTCGTATAGTTTACGTGGCTTCGACGCAACAACGATCCGTGAAGGGAGAAAATATAAATGAAGCCTTCACCGGTTTCGATTGCGTGAACGTGCCTGCGTATGTATGTGATCATGGCTATAAACGCGTGCGCTGCTCGAGGCGTAACGAAGAACAGGCTATAGAGGGACGTGACAAAAGAGGACCGACAAGGAAGGCCAAGCATAATCTTCCTCCAATTGGATAGTTTTTTTTTTTTTTTTGTAAGGGCATATACCTTATTAGGGTCAAATACAATAAGACTTAGCGGAGAACTAAATCGGATGCAAAAGAAGATGAAAGAAAGAAACAAACTTGGAGGACGCTTGAGTTTCACCTTCGAGAGTACAATGCGATAGCTTAATCGGGCCCCGTTCGTATCGCCCGCTCAAACTCTAGCCCGGCTTCGCTTCTCGGCGGTCACCTAACGGTGCCGCAAGGAAAGAAACATCTGCGCGCGTAAAAAAGGCCGCTTCAAACTATCCCAGAATACCCAGTGCAAGTACAATTGCGAAGTGCCCATTACGCCATAATTATTCCTTTCGCGAATCGGCGAACCCACTATACACGCCCGTAAGGCAACACGCGCACTTGCACTCTTTGTTGATGCTGTGTCTGATAATGACGATTAATTACGCTTGTGTGCTTTGTCATTTGTAGACTTCGACAAACCACTGGTTGCGCAATTCACAATGCTCTGACGCATGGTACGATTCTCTGCCACGCAATATTGCATGTACTGAGGACGCGCCCTCGCACTTCATCATGACATTCGTATACGCGGTTTTCTGTTTTCCGAAACAGTTTCAAGCGAAGGCGTGTCTCTGTGGTAAAACAAATGCTTGCCACGCAGAATTCTTGGGCTCGCTTACCACTCGAACGGAAGATTTTAGATGCGAAGCAGCCTTTTCTCGGGGCTGTGTCCGTCCTTCCATTGGCGACCGTCCGCTCAGGAACCATGTGTGCTGGCACGCGCTAGCGCGTTCGGGCCTGTGTAAAGGGATGGGTAAGACGCTGTGGCCTCTCCCCCTTACACTCTCTCAGCAGTCACGTGATGGCATCGGGGACCGAGATTCTGCAGACGCGCGATGAACCAGCGTCGCGCGCTCCAACAAGAGTTCGGAACGAACTATAGTAACAGCAACAGCAACTATACAGTGAATTCATGGTGTGCTCCACATGCAAGGACGCGGTAACATCGGGCAGGGTGCCCGTGATGAACGGAACTTTAAGTCGACCCATGCGCATCCCCACATGGTTCCCCTTAGCGGGAGATGGTGTAATTTTTTTACTATTTCTTTATTTGCATCTACGTCCAATTTTCGCGCACGGACAACACTGATTTTTCGCTCACATACTGTTCTTGTGCATTTTGTACATACAGTGTCTACTAGGGACGCCAGCCGGCCAATATATATTCTCCCCCTGGGAAAACGTGGACTTGAGGCAAATAGCTTCGCCGTAAAAACGCCTCCTATGCATGCCTGTTGCATATGCATGCAGCAGACAGATTTTCTGAAGTACATATATCTTCCCAAAGACACCTTGACATCATCGTGCAGCCATATTCACTTTATCATTGTAACTCAGAATTAGAACGGCCAGTATAGTCGCCAAAAACATGCAATCAATAAATAAATGAATAAAAAAAGAAACAAGCAAATAAATCTTCTTGCAAATAGCTGATAGAGCACTGCTCCTCACAGAATGTCACTGTCACAGCTTATATACAGATTACAGATTTATTTTGACAATCTTTCACAGAAGGCGGAGGAGGAGAAATTAGTCGTAAGGCGGGAATCTTAACCAGTAAAAGGGCCACGGGGTGAACAAAAAAATTACACCATCTCCCGCTAAAGGGGACCATGGGGCGATGCGAAGCCGGAGCACTTGCACGATTGCGCTCCCTTGGCGTTCGTTGGGCATGCTACCGACCTCGGGCATGCTACCAACCTCGCGTCGTGGAACGCGAAGAGGAACACTACGCGCGTCGTGTCTTCCCTCTAGCCTGGCCGTTAATTCTCGCAGGGCGAGCGGGGAACGCGGTCGACAGGCGCGCGAGAGGGAGGCAGCGTAGAAGAAGAGAGAGAGGGGGAGGGGACGCGCATGCGCTGGCGCTCATCGCGGCGCTGCGCAGGAGAGAATTTCGGCATGTCGAGCCCGCATTTCAGAGGAGTCAACCGAAGCAAGCGCTGGACTGAACGCGCGCAGCGCTCTACCACTTGAAGGAGAGGAGACTATAGGAGGAGAGTAGCGCATGCGCTGCGAGAGCAGAAGCGAGAACGCAGGAGAAGCGCAAGCAGGTGCTGGTAGAGAAGTGGAGAGAGTAACGCGCAGCTGTTAGAGAGAGGGAAGGAGGAGAATTGCGCATGCGTAGTGTGAGTGCGGACTATATATACCAGGCCGCGGGACATACCAACGAGCAAGAGATTCTTCGCATCTAAAGAGATGAGAGAGAGGTGTGGGAGAAGAGACGCGGCGAATTCGCGCACGCGCGCGGACGGCGCCACTCAGCCAAATGCTTTAATGCACACACAAGTTAGCCGCCTTCAAAAAGCCCGGAAGTGGCTCAATGCATGCCTATATGGGCCGCCGACCTATGGCAAAAGCGCTGGACGGTATGTCATTCAACGAACTGAGAACGCGGGAACAAGTACGACGGACGAGCGCTCGTGTTTATGTGGTTTGCCATGGTCCGTCGTGCTTCTTCCTTCTTCCCGCGCTCTTATTTCGCTGACGGTATATAGCACCTGCACCGATGCTGGCCGCGGTCTACCGGATGTCGCAATGCACTGGAGAATGATCGTACGTGCGTTTGAAACCGATTGATAATAATAACAATATTACTGTGCCAAACCACGATATATAATTATGAAGTACGCGGTGGAGGGCTCCGGAAATTGGGACCATCTGGCGCTCTTTAAATGTGCACTGACATCGCACAGTACCCGGGCCTCTAGCATTTCACCTCCGTCGAAATGCGACTGCCGCGGCCGCGATCGAACCCGCGACTTTCAGGTCAGCAGCCGAGCACCGCAACTATCTGTACCACCGAGGTGGAATGTTTGATATCGAGGAGACTGGAGCGTATAGACTGAATGCTCAAAGGTTTTCAGAGAATTTTGGGATATCCCTCAAGAATGCGGGGACGAGGTGGGTGCGGAATCTCCCGCTGGAACCTATATAGGCCTTTGGTTCCGCTATTTCCTAAAATAGCTATATATTTAGTATGCAACATTGAACAACAAAGTCGTCATGGCGATTGCCGCGCGCGGCAGTCGGACTGTGAGAGAACACCTCCTCACACTTCCGTGATGCATCTAGAAGTCCTGCCTCGCCTCCATCTAACTCGCCTGGTCGCACTGAGGATAATGAAAACCAGTTAACGATTTGTAAGAAAGTAATCAGAAGAGAATATATGATCGGACAAGAGGGATTGACGCCACCTCATGTACATTGTGACGAAGCAGTCATCAGCTGCATACAGAAGCAATCGTGACAGCGAGGCACACCAATTTTATGTTATTAAATATATACATCTTTAAACTACACCGATAACTCTGCATGTATCTCTCCCTTTCAGGGGTCCAGCACAAAAAAAAAAAAAAGACTGAGACAAAAGGAATAATGTATACGCACACACTGCGCCAGTGTGTGTGTGTACAGTATACTCCCGGATTGAAATAAGACAATTTAGGGCCAAGTAACGCACATACTTTCGTCTCCACCGTCTTGGTGGTGGTGGTGGTAAACATTTTATTCAAGAAATTCACAAAAGAGCTGCCGTGTGCCTGAGTGGCAGTCCCTAGTCCGGGACGCCATTGGACATGGCCGCTGCCCGGGCGCGCGCCACCAAGGAGCGTTGCGCATCCAAGGTAGAGCAGCCGAGCAGGTACTCCTCCCAAGCCTCTCTAGTTGGGATGGGGAAGGGGGATGTGAAAGAAAGTCAGTTCGGGTCATATCGGCGTTATTTCGACTCGAACGCCTAGATAAGAGCTAACGTTATCTTTGGTGACCACATTAGTCGCGACACGACGTGGTTATCTCGAGCAATTGCGAATACCAATCGTTATACTAAAAAAAATATTGATGTCTCATTTGAATCCGTGAGTACACACTCGTCTTTTTGTCCCTGGCTTTTTTCGCGGTCCACCCCATAAAGTACGACAAACCACAAGCCCGCAGAGGCATCCTTAATTCCGTTTTACATTGACGCTGCGACCATGGAAAGAAGCGCTGGCGGCTTCCAGCTGAGCATGCGGGAGACGTTGTACGCATATACACTATAAGACCGAAGTGTTCAGGAGTGCCGGCATTTAAAATTTTTCTAAAGCTCCAAATACTTCTATGAGCTGCACTGAAGCAATGCCGTGAATACGATTTTCCCTGACGCGAAAGACCAAACTGCACCGGCCTGCGAGCATTCCAAAGAAAATACACTGTAATTGCTCGCGCGCTCTGTTTGCCCGATCGCTTATCATTAATACTTCTTCTTGGGCGAGTTGGTTCATATTGTAGATTAAGGGGGTAACAGCGCGAACACACACCCACAAGAGAGACGACACGGACACAAAAGCGCTGACTGACAACTGGTTTTATTGGCAGAATGATGCACCTTATATACGCCAAAGTGAAGCATGAAAAAGAAAAGGAAATAGAGGGATGAATAACAAAGATTAACAACCCGCAGCGCCAACAACGCATACCAGCCAACCAAAGAAAACCGCAGGAAACGTGACCTAAGACCCGACAGCCGCATCTAGAAGATAAAACTCACAGTCAAGGAGGGCAAGAGATGGGGCGCTAACACACTTGTTATCAAGTTTCTTAATATGATAGGCTTCTAAACTGACACGTGCAGTCTTGTCTGCGCTCCTACCAAGAATCATGGTCCCTTCAAACCGGGCCACACATCCTGTGCATTTAATGACATGCGCAACTAAATGTGCGTACTTATCATCTAGCTTTTTTAATTTTTGTGCGTGTTCCCCCAAACGGTCGTTGACACAGCGCCCAGTTTCGCCAACGTAGAACATCCCACATGACATGGGAATGCAATAGACCACTCCAGTGGAACACTTGACGAACGGCGTTTGGTGGTTCTTCTGGCAACCACGTTTGCTCGTGTTGCAAATACGTGGGCACAGCTTCCCCAGCTTATTGGGGGCAGAGAAACAAATTTGGGACCCCGTGCCTACTTGCCACCTCTTTAGATGGTGGGAAAGCTTGTGAACATACGGTACAACCTCAGGCCTAAGGGCCTTCCGGTGGTCCTCAGCCGTTGTACGTCCCGTTCCACGTTTAACTTTTGAAGGAGGGTCTCAGAAACAGCAGTCAAGACCGAGTTGGGGAACCCTGCAGCCGAAAGACGGCGTACCTGATTGTCGAAACTAGGCATCATTTGATGCGGGCACGATTTTTTGAGAGCCGATTCCAGACACATCATGGCTGTAGCTCTCTTAATCGTCTTAGAATGTGCCGAATCAAAGGGCAGCAATCCCTTCTTAGCCCTCGGGTAGTAGCCCCAGCAAGCGTGTCCATCGCAGAACGTTATTTTAAGGTCTAAAAACTGTAAACCGAATGTTCGGGGAGTTTCATGGGTAAAATGCAACCCAAGTCCTTGTGCACTAAAAACTGATAAAACATCACCTACTGTAGAGGGGTAGGTGAAGGCTGGCTGTTTCCTTAAAACCACTAAAAAATCGTCAACATACCTAAAAATTCTTAAAACCGGCCCCCCATTAAAAACCTGTTCTAGAGTCTTATCAACCTTAGCAAGAAAAATATCACACAAGATAGGGGCTACGCAAGAGCCTAGAGCCTACGCAAGAGCCTACGCAAGAGCCGCAAGAGCGCGATGGCGTTTGCATAGGCTCTTGCGTAGCCCCTATCTTGTGTGATATTTTTCTTGCTAAGGTTGATAAGACTCTAGAACAGGTTTTTAATGGGGGGCCGGTTTTAAGAATTTTAGGTATGTTGACGATTTTTTAGTGGTTTTAAGGAACAGCCAGCCTTCACCTACCCCTCTACAGTAGGTGATGTTTTATCAGTTTTTAGTGCACAAGGACTTGGGTTGCATTTTACCCATGAACTCCCCGAACATTCGGTTTTACAGTTTTTAGACCTTAAAATAACGTTCTGCGATGGACACGCTTGCTGGGGCTACTACCCGAGGGCTAAGGAAGGGATTGCTGCCCTTTGATTCGGCACATTCTAAGACGATTAAGAGAGCTACAGCCATGATGTGTCTGGAATCGGGCTCTCAAAAAATCGTGCCCGCATCAAATGATGCCTAGTTTCGACAATCAGGTACGCCGTCTTTCGGCTGCAGGGTTCCCCAACTCGGTCTTGACTGCTGTTTCTGAGACCCTCCTTCAAAAGTTGAAACGTGGAACGGGACGTACAACGGCTGAGGACCACCGGAAGGCCCTTAGGCCTGAGGTTGTACCGTATGTCACAAGCTTTCCCACCATCTAAAGAAGGTGGCAAGTAGGCACGGGGTCCCAATTTGTTTCTCTGCCCCCATAAGCTGGGGAAGCTGTGCCCACGTATTTGCAACACGAGCAAACGTGGTTGCCAGAAGAACCACCAAACGCCGTTCGTCAAGTGTTCCACTGGAGTGGTCTATTGCATTCCCATGTCATGTGGGATGTTCTACGTTGGCGAAACTGGGCGCTGTGTCAACGACCGTTTGGGGGAACACGCACAAAAATTAAAAAAGCTAGATGATAAGTACGCACATTTAGTTGCGCATGTCATTAAATTGCACAGGATGTGTGGCCCGGTTTGAAGGGACCATGATTCTTGGTAGGAGCGCAGACAAGACTGCACGTGTCAGTTTAGAAGCCTATCATATTAAGAAACTTGATAACAAGTGTGTTAGCGCCCCATCTCTTGCCCTCCTTGACTGTGAGTTTTATCTTCTAGATGCGGCTGTCGGGTCTTAGGTCACGTTTTCCTGCGGTTTTCTTTGGTTGGCTGGTATGCGTTGTTGGCGCTGCGGGTTGTTAATCTTTGTTATTCATCCCTCTATTTCCTTTTCTTTTTCATGCTTCACTTTGGCGTATATAAGGTGCATCATTCTGCCAATAAAACCAGTTGTCAGTCAGCGCTTTTGTGTCCGTGTCGTCTCTCTTGTGGGTGTGTGTTCGCGCTGTTACCCCCTTAATCTACGATCGCTTATCAGCGCACCTGTGCTCGGAACGGTCCAACAGGTATACAGCCGGGAGCGAAGGTGCGCACCGATTATACGGGGCGACGCGCGACTTAAAGCCTGGCTAATGGTGCGGTGTTATAGAACGGTATACATACGCATGCAACGGGGTCTTGTGAGAACCGGATATTTTTCGCGCAGCAAACGTATACGCGGAAATTACGTATAAAAGCGCTTGACGTGTGACGTCCGGGTCAACGTGAAGCGTATATTAATTGACGGGCTTCGCGCGTAATTTCGCGGGGTGAAAATTGCCGGTCGCAATTCATCACCCATGTAAGCTGTGATGCATCGCTGCGGTTTCGTAATTGGGACGTTTTGCGGACGCCAAAGGCGTAAACCGGTTTGCAGATCGGTTTGAGGTGAGGACAAGAGCCTCGTGACAGATTTAGTGCCTTGCGTGATTACATATAGTTACATCTCATTTCTTTTCTCATACTGAGTAGCATGTAACTATTTACATTCTTGCTTTGAGCAGAACGGACCGAGCAGGAAGTTTAAGAAGCAAAAGATGGGCTTTGAGATCGGCGATAAATCATCTCGATGATTGCTTGTCCTTTTGGTGTAGAGAAGTTATTGCTTGTGTCACTTAATAAAGCGTCTTTGCAGCTGGCAGCTTTGAAAGCATTAAAAGCATTAATGACCTTCTCGATTGAAAATCGAATCGCGTAATTATGTGGTTGCACATTGTACTACCTTGCCCCTTACTGAAAGTGACATTGTAAACCTTCATACAGCGTGTCGTTGTGCGCGTTCTAAAAAAATTATTGTACTGTTGTATCGGTATTGATTGAATAACTTGTGTTTAATTGCAGTGACAGATATAAGACCTCGTTAGGCGAGTTTAAGAGATTTTTCTATTGCCAGAACGCTTTTTTTCTCGGATCGCTCACGTAATCTTATCTCCCTTTGATCACTGAACAATGATTCATTGTTTGTGTTGAATCTGGCGGCACATTGCATAGCTGACTTTTTTTATTTCAGCCAAATTAATAATTTGCTCATTTTAAGTTGCTCAAGAAAACAGAATCAAGCTTGAATGATTCAATGATATACCCAATTCCTATGTAGCGGCGCTTCTTCCGAGATCGAAGCATTGTACAAGCATGTGGTAAGTGGCAAAGCATTCGGGATGTCGATCGCGCTGCTTATTCAATCTGGAACCCTGGTATGCGGATACAGTGGAACCTCATGATAACGAGACGGGCGGTGACTAAGTACTGGATATCGCGATTTATTTGCGATTCCCCTTGAAATTCTCACAGAGATACATGCGTTTCATACCTCGTTTTAACGAAAATTGCCGTGTCAGCGGACGTGAAGAACTGACATCACCTTCGAAACGAAAGAGTCTACTGTATACGGCTTCAATTTTGTCTCGGAAAGCGAAATGTCGCCTGTCAACAGACTACCTTCACAGCATACACTACACTCGATGGAAGTCGTTGAAGTGAGCTTGGCAATTTAATCCACATTTCGTGTGCGCCACAGTCCAAGGATCTGTGGACCCTGAGTCCGCCGCCATGTCGACGATGGTCGCACGGTGACGCGACGGCTTCAGGCGCTCTGCACGGGACCTGCTCCACCCTGTGGCAAGCGCGCCGTCGTCACAAGGCTTCAGCCCGAACAACTTGGATAGCAAAGCGCGCGTCCTCTCGAAGCCCGTGCACAGGTAAAGGGCTAAAAAGACTCACTCGAGAATGAAGGCCATGCAAAAGATGACCGCGCCCAGCGTATGGATTGAACGCGAGGATGTCAAAGGCACTAGCCGAAAAGGTATAGGCGGCGATGATCGCCAGTTTGATAACGCGGTGGGCGTGATTCCTGACGAGCAGTTTCATGCGCTGTGTTGCTCCGTATAGAGCCGCCTCCATCTGCGACGACTCAAAGGCAGCCTTCAGGGCGGCTTCCCTTCCTGCTGCTGCAGGCCCGCAACGGCGTCGCGTTGCGTCTGTCGTGGCGCCCGCCTGGACCACCGCGGCAGTAGACGGAATTTTGATGTCTATACCGTCGCCGCCGTCGCGCACCGTAACAGTGGCCGTGCTCCCGAGAATCGCGGCCAACCCGCGGCTGCTGCGGTGCTTCCTGCATTTGCATGATGACCTTGATTAGACGGACATGGCACTTTTACGGTGGTCCAGTGGATGTATATATGCGCTCGAAAACAACGACAATGCGCGTAATAATGATGATGATGACGACGATGATGATGATGATAATAATAATAATAATGACGACGACGACGACGACGACGACGACGATGATGATAATAATAATAATAATAATAATAATAATAATAATAATAATAATAATAATAATAATAATAATAATAAGAATTGTTGGGGTTTTACGTCCCAAAACCACGATATGATTATGAGAGACGACGTATATAGTAGAGGGCGCCGGAGGCGTCCTTAACGTGCACCTAAATCTAAGCCCACAGGCCTATATATTTCCACCTCCATCGAAATTCGGCCGCCATGGCCGGGATTTCACCCCACGACCTCAGCAGTCGAGTACCACAATCACCAGACAACCGCCACGGGCGCACCGTTACGAAGTAACTGCACAGCTAGCGGACAGTGTGCGTTGTTAACGTTAGTTAACGAGTTTTTAAACGTTAGTTAAAAAGTTCGTTAACGTTAAAGTTTAAACGTTAGTTAAGAAGTTAGTTAACGAGTTTTTGTTAATTAGTCGCGTCAACGACATTTAAGCTGCGGAAAAGTATTTTCGCGACAACAAAAAAACTGTATATTTAATACCGCTACCTTAAAAAAACACTTTCGGTTTCAATATCGCGGGGGCGGCTTCTTAGTGACGTGTCATCACAGTGTGACGTCACGGGGATACAGAAACTCGCGATGTACTAGCGGCAGATCCGTTATCTGCTCGTGGTGCACGTATAAACAACGATGAGTGAATCATCATCCAGTGATCCCGACAGTGACTTCTGCGATTTAGGCTGCATGCAGGACGCACAGTTCGCAAACTCAGTGGAACTGTGCTGACTCGTCGGGACAATGTCAATTGAGGTGGGGCTCGCTTGGTTGATGCTCAGAGAAGAAAACATTAAAATCAACGTAAAATATTTTATACGTGTTGTCTGACTGTGGTGTGAGGAGAGCGTTAACACTGCATACCGAGGAAACGAAAAATGTCATTTTTACGATGACTCAAATTCGTGTCAGCACTCCTTTAAGTACGGTACGGTACGAAGAACTTTATTTAAAGGGACCGACAACTGATTTTTCTCGACCCAGTTTTTTACGGCGCGACAGGAAGCTTACCCTTCGTAGCGTTTGTAGCTGCAGTGGTTTATCCTAAAAGCACGTAGTTATTTTATAAGCAGTATTTTTCTATCTGAAAGGCTCCAAACACGCATGAAGGCTTGCTCCAGCAATGCTGATAATTGATAGCGATGCCGCTAGTTCTTGTGAAAGCTGTCGTTGTTCTGCTTTCGCAGGAGTTACTGTAGCTATGCTTAACCACCTTTATTTTGAGCTTGGAAACCATTTTTGAAAATAGCAAGCTGTTACAATGAGATGATGTGGTTTTATACATCTTCTCGGTATTTGTACAGCGTTGTGTGCGCCTGCGCCCAAGGTTGCCTGCGCCTGTGACATGGATGGCTTGTCCTGGCATGGGATCATTACACCAAGCGAAGGCAGCGCCACTTTGCTGCATACAGCTAACGCAGGCCTATATGTACATTTTTATGGAGTAATACCTTTTAATATAAAGAAATGAACAATATTTCAGTACTAACAGAAAAGTCATCGAACGCATACACCAACCAATGGTCACGTGACCGCCTTCATCGGACCGTTTATGATTTTGCCGCCAGAGGCGCCAAAGGTCACTTTTCGCGACTTTCAATGAAGAAATAAAAATACAAATCCACCTCTCACGAGATAAATAGGGTTGGTTTGAGTCATTGCAACGGACAATCTTTCCATCAGTGCAGTCATCTCATTTCGTGTTCTGGGCAGTTGTCGGTCCCTTTAAAGATCCGGAGAAGTGCCACCCAAGGAGGTTACCTCCTTGGTGCCACCCCTTAGGGTGACACCGCGGGCCGCTCCCACGTGGGGACAGTTAGGGACTATACACGCGCTATCTAGAGTTACTGTATATGCTACCTAGGTAGCATATACAGTAACTCTAGCGCTATCCGCACACCCGCTCCGCACGTGGCGGGTCACCTGCCGCCCGCAAACGGAGGAGGAAAAACCGGTACACCGTGTGCGACGATTGGCGTCTTTTCGGTTTTTCCTCCTCCCTTTGCGGGCGGCAGGTGTCCCGCCACGTGCGGAGCGGGTTTGCGGATAGCGCGTGTATAGTCCCTTACCTAGCCTAACCGCCGCATCGCAGGATCTCTGGACAGCCCAAACTTGATGCTGATATTCCGAGCTCTTGAGGGCCGAGCTCCAGTTCTGCTCTGTGAGGTCTTTATCCCCACGTAACGAGGGGCACCGCCAAAGCATGTGCTCTAAATCGCACGTTCCTACGCAGCCAGGGCATTGCGAGCTGAAGTCACTTGGGAATAGACAATGCATGAAAGCAAGGTTCGGATAAGAATTAGTTTGAAGCATCCTAAGGGTCATCGCCTGTGGTCTCGTGAGCTTTTTGTGTGGTGGAGGAAATACTCTTCTTTCCAGATAAAAATGCTTCGTGAATTCATTAAATGTGAATAAAGTGTCTCGGAACTCTTGAACCCTGCTCTGTGACAAGGCTTCTCCTCCCGCGCGGAGAGTTAGTACATCACTCCTTTAAGTGTACTTCTAGAAACTGTTCGCCCGAGTTCGTTGGAAGAAAGATGTAAGTTTGCACGCTTGCTTCATCTGTGTACTTTGGACGGTGATTAATTGCTATGCTTGAGCACTTCGCTAACGTTGTGTGCTATGTAGCCCAATATACGATATTATGCTGTGACCTCTCTCTCTCTCTTTGTCATAAACGAGCACGTTAATAAGGCGCGCGCGCGGCGCCTCCTTTTCGCCCAATCGAAACAGCCGCAGACAGCCAACAGTCTATCGCGAAGGAAAGCATGATGCGACGCCGAGTGGCGCCACGGCGAATGGAACCGACGAGAAGAATCGCGCCCTTTCCCTAGCTTTGGCTGTGCTGCACGCCAAAGAACACACTAGACGCTTCTGGAACCCGTGAGCGAGGAAATATAAGCGTGCACCGACGGAGGAGAAGTAGTCGGTCCGGAGATGGTGAAGTTATGTTGAGTGTGGTTCCGTCGGCCAAGAAGACGTGTTTATGATGTTGTGCGGTCAGTCGATCGTCGATCTGGAAGAATCGGATGATGACACCGTGTGAGCAGTGAAAAGCTTACGTGAGCATTTCCTGGAAGAGAAACATTCGGGACCGACGACGGAAGGGAACAACGACGATCTGCGTGGAGTTCGCGTGGGTGTTTCCTGGAAGAGAAGCATTCAATTCACGTTCTAAGAATTGAGGACTGGATACGTTTTGTGAATATTCAGGACTTTATGTGTTCTTGAATAGGTTGTAATGCATGAGACTGCACTTGTAGCGCGTGTTCTGTTTGTTTTGTTCCCGTATGTTTAAACACCATCTAAGTTATACCGTGAGGTGTAACTGCTACCAGCCGAGTGTGCATGTGTGTGTGATGCTTGTACTGCCTTTATGGGGCCATGACACCCAATTTTCGACCATAATCTGTGTTATGTGGATTAATCCTTGTGCATTCACAAATAAGCTGGCGAAATTTTAGCGCATTTGGTCGAGCACTTAATTTATAATCGAATATTTTTATAAACACGCGAGCGGCCCGAGAGTCAGGCAACACTGGTGCACTCGCGAGCCGTGACGTAACAAGCAGCTAGCTGTGCAAGCGTCTGCATTGCGGCGAACGATACTGTTCCGTGGTCAGCTGCACGTGATATCGAGATATTTTAGCTTCCTTCAGCTTGGCACTGAAATCAAAGGAATTGCAGCGGCTCAAACTCAAGTTGGTAGAAGACGACGGCTCCGTTCCGTGCTGCACATGACGTCACACGACAAAATGGCGGTCGCCGGCGGTGGGCGGAGTTTACAGCCGGCGACTTCTAGGGCTTGTTTTGCACTGAAATATTCTTTTATGGCCCACTTTTGAAATTTGTATAGGCATAATAGACCCTCTACTTCTAATTTTCGCTGAAAACCACAAATCTTTGGGCGACCATGTCATGGCCCCTTTAACTGAGAATATATTTCGTTTGTATTATGTTTGTGACTCGGTCTTTGGACGACAACCGGCGTTCGCTGGGGCACTAAAAGGACCCACTCTAAATTGTCCGCGCTTTCGTGGTGCGCTTCGGGGGGCTGATATGCCAGCCCTTGGAATCTGCCCGGCGATTGCCTCCCGATTATCGGGACAAGTGACACCCTCTCTCTGAATATTCAGCGCGACTAACTCATTAATATAGCAGAAAAATACGCAAGGACAAACAAAATGTGGTATTCTACAGTGGATACGACATTCCACTGCGCAGTTTGAGGTCGCCGATTTGATTTCCGGCCGCGTCGGCCGCATTGTGAAATTTGTGAAATGCAAGAACGCACATGCAGGGGGTCAAATTAACCTGACCCTTCTAAATACCTGTGTACACGGCGTCCCACGCGTCTCCTTGTACCACTTCCGTTATAAGCTATGCCCCAATATTTCATCTATTTCTCTTAAATGTGAATAGAATTTATTCGGTTATAGTACGATAGATTCCAGATGGATGCATGAGTGATCAAGCTTCCGGTGTGGCTTCACCAACAACACACGCGTGCGCGCGACGTCACTGCAAAGCACATGCACACCACAAAAACATAAAGATGCCAACAACGATCAAACGCCGGCATTCGAACTATGGTCCTCCGAAGCCCGATGCTCTAGCCATGCACTATGTACGCCACAGGCGCCGATCCCATCAGCTTAAGAATGTCCCGCATGCAAACGCTTTCCACAACGCTGACGGTTTCCTGAAGAATTTCCTTCGTGCAAGCCAGTGCGTTGTGATGTTTAACGCGCTTTCACATTGCTAACGTACTGTGGTTGAATTGCCATTCAATAGGCGATTCAACTCTCCTCACCCCACAATGCCGCGTTCATTGACTCTGGCATGCAGTCATCGTTAGAAGGTTTCCGCTGCTGTAACTTACTCACTTTTTTTTTTGTGTGTGTGTACGCGTCTTCATTTTTTCTATCAAATCAACGAAGTCATCTTGAATATATAGTACCCAACGTAAACCGGCGCAGCGGGGTGATGAATGGGTGTTGCTCGCCTTTTTGCGCGGGCAGAAAGACATGCGGGTTCTGTGGAGTCGCAGCATCAGGCGCGATTAATGGCTCCATTCACGCGGCACCGCGAATACACACTCGTGGAGCACTTGTTCGAGAAAAACAAAACAAGAAAATCACCCGAAATAGCCCCGCTTTGGGTGCGACGCATTTGCATACGCGATTCGCGTGGCGCGCGCGCGCGCATCCGAACTGGCTTTTTGCACGGTGCCCCCTCACCCGTCCCCTGGGAATCCGCCCACTCGGCCGCCGATATCGACTGCCTGCCTGGCCGCGTTATCGCTCAGCGCGCGAGCGCCCTGCGTAAACATGCATGTGGCTCTGTGGAGCCCGCTAACAGGGCGGAGCCTGCAGCCCCGGCGTCATGCGTCTTAGAACCGGGAAACACAGACAAGTGAGGATATACCGCGCCGTCTTTTATTCTCGTCTGGTTCTGTTTGTGCATGACGCGCGTACATGTATACATGACCAGCCGAGCTGGCTCAGTGGCTGTTTGTAAAGGGTAACGTGAACTTGGAGAAGGGGTGGGGGACAGGTAATTGAAATATCGGCGATCAGTATACTATTCAGCCGGGATCTGGGATTTTCCCATCATCAGACGTTGTGCCAGCATGATGCCAGGAAGGATCGTTTTCAGTCGTTGGTATAGTATACTAAGTGTAAACAGCGTGCAAATATTTAGCATATACTAAGCGGTCAGCCGTCTTCACTGTGCTGGCAGCAACATCTGTAAGTTTGCGCTTCGGGGACGGCTTCGGCGTCCTCACAGTTTAGCCGGGGTCTGTATATATAACTGCCAGCATATTGTGAGATTCATCAGTGACGTTCGCGAGTGCCGTTGAGATTTACAACGCCGCTGTAGATCCCTGATGGCTCCTTCGGAGCCTTATAGTGTTAATATTGCTACGGTACAGTAACAGTTATACTTATATCGACAAAAGGCATTTCGATCAAGTTTGAGAAGAGTAGAATGGCGCGACAAAACCTAGCGCGAGCTGTTCGTCCGCGGCAGTGCTGGGCAGTGCTGTGAAATCAATACACAGCCAATGACGATCAACTGCCTTCAGAATGTCCCTACATCCTGCGCGTTACGCGGCATCCACTCTTAAACCGTTCTTTTAATACTGATATAGCAGCACAGATATTTGCAAAAATATAACAGCACAAGGGACGGGACTGAAGACACAAAAACCACAGGACGAGTGAGTTAATTCAGTCCCGTGTGCTGTTATATTTTTGCAATGTGGCACCAACTTGCTCAGACAAAGTCTCTGCTAAGCACAGTTATGCTTGCTTTTGAAGAGGCTCATTTAGCAGGAGAAAGTCAATGCTTTTTTGCGAAATCAACGGCGCAAAATCGATGCGGACAAACGCACGGTGAGCTGGTCGTTTCGCGTTCTGTCCTCATTGCAAAGCGGCCGTTGCAGATGCAATGCCTGCGACCAATCGTTATGGGCTCAAGAGATTTGTGCTGCATGGTAAGCGCGACGTATATCAGGCTCAACGTAGAAAAGGTATGCCAAGTGATTAGATGTGATAATTAGTGTATAAGGCGAATTCAAGTAGCAAGGCTATGCAAATTAATGAAATGTTAAAGTGAGTCGAACTTAATTAAGGACGAATGAAACGTTAAAGTGAATTAAAAGTGAATTAATACGGAATAAAACTTTAAGGTAAATTAAATGTGAATTAATTGTGAATTAACACCTCGGCGACCAAGTCTGCGCGTATAGTACCATGTGATGATGTCTACCGGCGACCGACAGAGAAGTGTGGGAAGTAACAACACAATCGACTGAGGCCGTTAAAGTAATTTAATGAGTTTCTCGTGAGATCACATCGTTCGCCTTTGCTCTCCTTAGTGTTAGCTGAAGGGGCTGTAAGCTTTTGTAACGTTAGGGAAAAAAATGGCCGCCATCCCGCCTTGCGAACGTGAATGTCCACTAGAGCCATATCAAACACCATACATGCTGATGGGGGAAGGAGGGTAAGTTTTATTGTTACTTTGGCGTAACGGTAGCAATAATCGCTTTGTGGTCGCTGCGGTAGAGCGTAATTGCATGGTTCCGCGACCATTTTCAGCAAGACGAATTTGTTCGTTTCGTCTAGCATTGTATTCACGCTGTTCATCTGGTGTCTTTAATTTCCGTGGTCTGCCCATGGCAGTCTTAGAATAAAATGAATGAAGAGAGAGAGAGAAAGCTTAAGCGAAAGGCAGGGAGGTTTCTAGACGGGCCTCCTTTTCATATATGAAAGCGGGAAACAAACGCGGGGAGAAGGAAGGGCCGTTTGACGTCATTCGAAGCCCTCGTGTGAAGTGCAAAGCAGCTGCAACCTAATCTTTACCGGGAACGCGTGGGAGGGTGTTCCCGTTGTCTGCAGGCACCTTATCATGCACCATGCGGTTTGATGCTTGTTTTGTGGTTTTATTTATTGAAACGAATGCTGAGCTCTATGCAGTATTGCAAAGAAAGATATGCCGTTTGCCTTCAATTGTTAAGGGCCTCTAAACCACCCAGAGGTCGAAATTTAGTTGTGGCGTTGCAGTTGTGCACGAGTCTACAGTGAACGCGTTCGTCGGCTCGTCTGTCCACCTCTCCGAATGCCCTTCCTCAGCATCCAAGGTGAAAACGCAAGGAGCGCGCGCATCTGCTAGCAGAGGAGCACGCGAACGCGAACGCGAGCGTGTGATGGTGATTTGTGGGCTTGGCGTTTTGTGCTTACGCTACGAAATTTTCCGACCACGGTGTAAGAAAAATAATTTTCTTACACCGTGTTTCCGACCAACGAGAGGCATACAGCTTCGCTGCAAAAACTGTTTGTTTATAAAGATTAACCATGCGGAGTCCTCTGACTTAACTATATCGATATGAAGACTCGGCAAGAGATTTACATGCGTACACTGTGAAATGAGGCAAACTTCAATGTGGCGTCATTGCCCGCCTCTCATTATTTACTTTCATTCCACAGCTTGCGTGACCTCCATCACCGTAGATCGTATGACATATGAATGTATAATTAAATACTACAGCATAAGGAAAACATCCCTTCGATACAAGTCTAAGTGCGCCGACATTGATTCCGCGATGTTGAAGCGTGCTTTGACGAATTTCATCGAGGATACAACAGGAAGTTGCCGGAACTCGTGGCTTTTACACTCTAGAATGAAACTTTATAACCTTGATTTATGAGGTCCAATGTATGACGTCAGGCGTAGCTGATAACGGGATAATGATGGCGATGCCGCACTCGTTATGCGCTATATGTTGCTTCGTTTTTTCAGCCGAACTTGAGACTTACATACATCTCCCGGATAATGCAAAGGGTATTTCTCATTGTGGAATGCAGTTTCGGGTATTTAGACGTCATGCTCTTCAGCCGCTAATTAGCTCAGCCACTTTGAGACTAGTCGCGCGCAGCTGAATAATCGGTCAGTGCGCAACTTCAGCAAAGCGGTCGCTTTTCGACCACTGCAGCGACCATTTGCGACCGTTGCCCCTGTATGCGACCCACTTGGTCGCACGATCCTGTTGTGATCCATATATATCTATATATATCTGCAGTCAAATAAGCTTTATACGTATAAAAGCATCGCTTCTAATAATCGAAACGTGCGATATACTACGTGATGACCTGCGCAGTACATATGCACTTAAAACGAAAAGACACATGGCGAGGCGTAAAGCATTTAGCTGCGCGAACTTCTAACACCTCGTGATTTCATACACTTTGAAAAACACGGCCACGTCTAATGAATCATTCATAATGAAAAAGAAATGACATCTCGAATTTAAAAGTTATAATGATCCTCGCGCCAGCAGATTCACAAAAAGAGCTCGAATTCGCAATTATAAGTGGCGCAAGGTCGACGCCAAGAAAGGTATACGCATATATGTCATCAACGCGACATAAGAAAGCAGCAGAAGCTTCGCCTTCGCCTGCCCCATTTATTAGCATTCTTTCTTCCGTCAGAGAGGCTGAGAGCGAGAACTTACAAAGGCCACGTGACGGCCTTTATATAGAGTTTCCGCTTAACGACGTCTTAATTATAAACGCTCGGAAGGCCTTTCGCGGCTCACTGAATGACATGCAGGCGCTTGCCCCTGTAAAGAACAGCTGAGGTCGTTGGACGTTTTGAAAGGGTTTGTGTCCTTCACTGCTGTACGCGGCGGAAGATCTACGCGTACATACGCACATGTGCGCACGAGAATGCCGTGCCTGCGAACTCGAAGGAAAAAGAAAACTGCGTCGGGGTCGCTGACACGCAAAGCGCAGTTATACCTCGGCGACGTTGCATGAATCGCTCTTCGTCGGCTTGCATGCATATGAGCTGCGTGGTGCATTCGCGTATAGCATGTATATATATACGTTCTCCCGTAACTACACAGACCCACTAACAAAAAGAAGAAAATTCAAACGCGTGCTATACAAATGCCTGCGTTCGTAGGTGAGTGATCGAAGGGAGCGCCGACCTATAACCACCGCGTGTGACTAAGTGGAACGATGACGCATGCTACTTCTGCCAAAATCACGACACTGCACGAGACAGGCGTATACTTATTTTTAGTAAGGACTGAATCTGTTGCGTTCATCGATAAGTGAAACCTTCAAAGTTCAGCGTCACGCAGGAAAACAGCCAGGCTAAAATTTGCTTATCAGCTCTATAATGGTATGCTAAACATTAATCCGGGGCTCTACATGCGGCCTTCAAACGGAAAGTCACCGCGGTCCTCCCACCCGTACGTTGTTAGACCTTAGAGTTGACGTTGTTAGAGTTGTTAGAGTTGACGTTTACAAACATTCGTTTGTGGTCAAAACCATCGAAGAACGGAATAACCTATAAGCTCGGAAATATTTGGCGGTACGAATTCACTCGCGAGCTTCGAAGAAAAGCTATACAGTCATACGCGTCTAATTTCGACATTCATTATTTTTATGTACAATGGCACAACATCGTTTCTATGCTGCTGTTTTGTATTTTGTTATATATACTGTTTACACATTTCTGTTCTCGGTTTGCGTTTCCCTGCTTGTACTATGGTGTTTGTATATTCGCTTTCAGTGTTGTAAATTTTCCCGCCCTGTAACAGCCCGAAAGGGCTCACAGTGCTGAAAATAAAATAAAATAATAATAAAAGTAGTTCAGTGCAGAAGATTTTCAATCTGAAGACGAATGTGGTGTTTAATTTCTCAAGGGCCAAGTCCGGTCATGGAACCGCAGTGTTATAGCAAATTCTATATGGTGAACTCGATGGTATACAAGAAAATTAAGGGGCTTCTGGAGCAGCAATTGTTCGGTGGTATAATGATGTTTATAACGTAAAAACGGATTCGCCTAACCTTCTTGCATGCATGCTGTTCTTCAAACGTACTTTAGGTGTTATTAATTATACATTTCGTCTTTTTAAATTTCTAAGTCACTCGCGGTTTTGCAAACGCCGGAAGGCAAATGAAACCTGCATGCCAACATGCGTACAACTACTCCAAATGGTCTCTTCTATAAATGGATATTTTTTTTCGAAAATTATCTATTGGGAAAATGGCGTGGCATTTCGAGTCCCCCCAAATGGCAGTGTTTTAGGCCATGGCCTAAACATTCCGATTCCATGGCACATACCTGCGTACGTTTTTGTCGACGCAGAAGACAAATACACGGAAACCCACCCATTTACAGTTTCGCTTAAAAAAAATCAATAAATAAAGCACGGCAGTCGTGCTATCGAATCAGCAGTCCAGGAACGTTCAGCTTATGTACTATAGAACTCAGATGATGATCATGCGATTTAAGCAGCCGCGCCACCTGGACGTTTAGACGGGTATTGCTCACGAGTTATTATTTGTAGGCGTTCTCAAGATGTCTCATGCTATAACGTTAGCCGGGGTGTCGTTCCCTTAATTCGTCCGCCCTATGTACTCAAAACTACACAAACTGCTAGCGCGTATGTGCCGCACAAATTGGGCAAGCTTTTGCATTGAATATTTTTAGAGTTCCTATAATGAAAAAGTTAATTAAGCAATCTTTGTTAAGTACTCAACTTGGCGGACTGCAATCTTGACGTTCTGCCATACGGCTCAGAACACTACTGGTCCAACTCGACACACGTAGCGCATACGTTTATTTTTGTAATACTAGGCGCAAGTCCGCTGAAACACAATATGACGCAAGGTGCTGCGCGGTGCATGCACGCGTGCGGCGATGTGCGAGGGAGTCTTTTTTTTTTTTTCGTATCGCCGCAAAATAACCCGCATCGG
Organism: Rhipicephalus sanguineus; assembly: GCF_013339695.2. Lineage (NCBI taxonomy): Eukaryota > Metazoa > Arthropoda > Arachnida > Ixodida > Ixodidae > Rhipicephalus > Rhipicephalus sanguineus. The sequence goes on from NC_051178.1 coordinate 124,875,389, forward strand.
TTTCCGCCTTCGTATTATTGCGTCACGCAAAGCGCATCCGCGTAGTCCCGTACGACGTCGTTCGAGGGCCGAATCACAATGACGCCGCCGTGCACCGACGGTATATGGCGGCCTTGCCACTGGCGACCACCGAGCGCGCGCGCAGACTGGCTTGAGCGCACGTATATAACTTGGCGTTCGTGGTATATAGGCTCGTGAGTCGTATTTCCTATTGCATCGCAACGGTACGCGTTGCCGCTTTGTATTGAGGTCGTTAACTCGATGACGGAATAAGAAGACGTATATACAACGCTAGAGCACTGCACAGGCCTCATTTTAGGGGCGAAGCTCCTTAAAGCGGCACCCGTTCGTCCCCGTCGTAGTGCGTAACCAGTCTTAACGCTAGTACCAGATCTTGACCTCCAAGGTGATGCCGGTGGGAGATTTCTTCTGTGCGTTGTTGAACAATAAAAAATTCGCAGCGTGCGCGTTAACTAAAAGTCGAATTCTTCTGTCTCTCATTCCCCATTAGCAGCCATTGGCATGTTCCAGTAGGAAACGTTAGTAGAAGTATAAGTGTAAGTGTTAGCTAAAAGCCGACTTCTTCTGTCTCTCATTCCCATTAGCAGCCATTGTTTACCTCCAAGGTAGTGCCTGGTGAGATTTCTCCTGTGCTTGATTAAACAATAAAAATTTTGTTCAAAACGCCGTTGATTGGTGAAATAAACCAACGAAAGACGCCAGATGTTTTCTAAAAGCAAAACAAAAAGACGCCAGATGTTTCTAAAGCAAAACGAAAAGACGCCAGCTGCTTAACAAAAGACGCCAGATGTTTTCTAAAGCAATGGTTTTTCTAAACAATGAAAATTCACAGCGTACATGTAAAATTAAGGTGAGCTGCAAGTCGTCATAACTCTCATCGAACCTTTAGTATAAACGCGCCCGATCTCACGTCGGTGATGATGTACTGGGCAGAATTCACGGAAGATTCACGGTTTACGATGAACCTCCGCAGCTTCGCCCACTCATCATCATTCACTCCGTGGATATGCTGTGATTTTTTCGGCCCTGGCCCGGCCCGGGCCCGCTTTATGAAGCCCGAGCCCAGCCCGAGCACGTGGTTCCAAGCCCGGGCGTACAAGACCGAACCCAACCCGAGCCCGGCCCGGGCCCGGGCGTTCATTACTAAACTTATCCAGGGCGCGCGTGTTCATGACCAGGCCCGGCTCGGGCCCGCTAGAGGATATTAGTTGTTGATGATGATTATTAATGATGCCTTTGCGCTTTGTAGCGGGCGATCGGACGGAAAATCCGGTGTATATACATGCATCGAAATGTTGCTTTGCCCGTGGTGGCAGCTCACCGGTTAAGCTGTTTCGCTGTTAAGTCCTAGGACGAGGGTGCGATTCCCGCGACCACGGACGCATTTTGATGGGGGCGAAATGCAAGAACACCCGTGTACTTATCTGTAGGCGCACGTTGAAGAACTCCAGGGGGTCGAAATTAATCCGGCATGCAATGCATAACACTCGGTTGTGCTCGAAGGCCCGACTTAAGCCTTTTAATGAGCGGGCCCGAGTCCGGTCCAGCCCGCAGCCTCAAGCCCGGGCCCGGCCCAGGCCCGCGGCTTCAAGCCCGGGCCCGACCCGGGACCGCACTTTCAAACCCGAGCCCAGGCCTGGCCTGCCGAAAAACGCTTCGGACGGCCCGGCCCGGGCCCGTGCAGTGCTCTATACAACACTGTCTTTGTGAATGATACACTGTAAAAAAAATTACTCCCAGGTGGGAGTAAAATGCTTGTCCTCTAGCGACCCCCCCATTCGGAGTTTTTTATACTCCGGACTTCCGGAGTAAAGCATTTACTCCGGCTGGCCGGAGTTATTGCGTGGCGCCTCCGGAGTGTTTCTGCCGCTCCTTCACTCCGGCTGGCCGGAGTTATTGCGTGGCATCTTCGGAGTATTTTTCACTGTTCTTTTACTCCGGCTGGCCGGAGTTTTTGCGCGGCACCTCCGGAATATTTTTTGCCGTTCTTTCACTCCGGCTGGCCGGAGTGACTGCGTGGCACCTTCGGAGTATTTTTCGCCGTTGTTTCACTCCGGCTATCCGGAGTTTTTTCGTGTCACCTCCGGAGTATTTTACGAATCTCCTTACTCCGTCCGGACGGAATTTCAGTGAGATGCATCGGGAGTATTCTTCTCCTTGCTTCGCTGCTACAGTTTCTTCACTCTATGCTGATTGTGTCACGCGTTGGTTACATAAGGGAATTGTCATCAAAACACTGCAGAGTCACTGTGTACTTTTATCCACAGACCTCTAGCAGATGAAAGTCAAGAGAACACGTGAGTTTTTATTATTTCATTTATTCACAATAAGCTGCAGTTTTCTGTTCATGAGCCAGCATTAGGGAAAGCAATACAAGAAACAAATGTGCAAAATGCCACCAAAAAAACAAAGCAGAAGTCAGATCACGTGAAACCAACAGCGCTCAAGTTTTAAGCGCAGCGTGTCGAAATGAAGCCCAGAATGCTGCAAAAGAATGCACAACAAACGAAGGAAGCGTAGTCGCCGGAAACCATCCACGACGGACCATCCATCAGATTCATTGACGACGCAAGGATTCAGCTGATTTCTTCCTGGATAATTTAGCAAAAAAGTAGTACATGAGAACTAAGTCATGCCACAAACACGAAAACTGAGGACACTGAAGCCACAGATACTCATTAAATTACATACAGGGTGGCAGTCCATGAGAACACCCAGGTTCTTACAGCATAGTCAATACTAAAATTAACGACAAAGTTTGACAGAGCAGCACTAATTAAACGGACCGCACAAAGTACACAATATCACAAAGAAGTCAATATAAAGAAGCACATCCCACGTACTCTGGTGTCAGCCAGCCGCTCTATGATAAAAACACACCTCCGCGCCGCGAACAAAGTGCAAAACGCGCGAAACTTTTCCATACAATTATAAGTCGATGCCTCTACTTCTGCTCAGTCTTTCAAAACTTTCTTTTTCACTAAAATGAGCGAATTTCAGTACTCTCGACGAAAGTATCACGAATGCCTCTCCCGATTAACTTGCTAATTTATAAAATATCATTACTGGTTATTACAGTTGCATTTCAATCTGTTCTTATCGTCCTACTTCCCGCATATTAGGCGCTTCCAGTTTTTATGCTTACGACCGCTCCATAAGAAAAGCGTTCCTCTATTCTGCTTTCCAAAACAGGCTTCGAGGCAAGTTGGCGTTGTACTTTCCTTTCTTAATTTGCTGCGCCCGCTCTGTCATGAAACTTTTCGTAACGGACATTTTCAAAATAGTTATTGCCTGGTAAGACGACGATGTGTACACAACTACTGCACTTAGAAAAACACGTCGATCCACCTCGTAACGCTTGGCCCCCCCCAAAAAAAAAATGCAGCCTCGCTCACTGCTTCGCATGAAACCGATTCCCACAAGGCGTGGGATCTGCCGAATATTTAATACCTTGTTATTCTGTCTACATGTTAACATTGTCTCCCAACATTTGAAAAAGAAACCCTACGTCTCTTATTCGATCTTCGGCTTTCTTTACGCAATGCTTCGCCGATCGCACATGTTGTTCCTCCGGTGTACATCGCGCAAACTCCTGTTCCCGTTTTGCTTTCATTTTCTTTTCGATGCGTCGCGGATTCTAATATTTCAAAAGCTATCTTCAGTCTATGTATTTCATGTAGCTTGATGCAACGAGGGCCGTCGTTGGCGGCCGGTGCGCGAACAAGGCCGTCGGCGACGGCGATTGCAGACGGGAACCGATGGAACTAGATCCAGTCCCCAGCTTTATCCCTGTTTGCATAGCTGTTTGTGCCGCCTGCAGTTCAGCCTGTCTGCTCGGGCTTGGTTTCCGGGGCCTTTCGGCAGCGCAGGACACAAGCGACGAGAGCACAATGAAGCGCAGCCAACATCCAGCACCGCGTCCGCGCAGCTAGCGCCTGCTCCTTTCTGGCACTCACATGCCATTAGTCCGCGCCTCCACCCCCAACCCGTTTCTGTGCCAAGCGACCCCTGCCTTCCTTTCGCATTCCCGGTGACCCACAAACTGGTCTCGACACCCCTCTCTCCCTTTCTTTTATGGACGGACCACATTCTCCGAAGTGTCAATTACATTCCTACATTGATATTTCGGATGCCACTTATCATATGAAATAATTTTTTCGCCAAAATGAGCACGTATATGCGTTCTAAAAATCTGTAGCAAACACATTTCTCTAGCTCAATTCGCTAAATATATAAAAAATTAATACTGCTTTCAGTTTTTCATGTCCTATTAGTTCCGTTTATATGAAAGATCAAGAAGATTAACACTTAATGATAGACCCAGACCTGGCGTATATTAATATCGAAAGCGGACAAAAATTACCTTTTATTTATACTAACCAGGCCAACAATATCTCTTTACCAATTAGATTTACTTATCACTTAATAACTCTTCATTGAATTAACCCACAACTATGATGTTTTCCATGAATGCATATCGCTAGGGTCACTCCGCGCTCCGAATATTACAGTGCTGTGTTTAAGTTACCGCAGTTATCCATATTAAAAAAAAAGAACACCTAGTCCAAACAATGCGTTCTCTAAATTTCCGCTGGATTTTTTTACTGCCATCCTGTAATGGCAACCTAGTCTTCGTAATCTCTTTGGTTATCAGCATAACAGTACCCAATTTTCTCACTTTTCGAGAAAAATGACGCAGATAATTCAACAAGAGCTCACTCACCAGGTTTGCGCCGCACCCGCGACCGTCGGCTTGTTCGCCACTCGCGAGATCACAATGTGTCGTTTGCTGCACGGCACCATCACGCGATTAGGGCACCGCAACTTGCTGCTGTCGATGAGATGACAACCTTCGTTGACGCTTGTAGTCGCTTGTAATTTCCGCAAGGTGCATGGAACGATTTCCTTTTTCCGAACGCGGCCGAAGGCTTCGGACAGTCCTCGCTGCACTATGACGCGGACACACGCTCTTCAGGCCGGGTCACTAGGGAGACAGGGGATTGGAATGCAAGGCAAGCGAACTCGTCGGACGGGTTGGACGGCCGGCGGCTTGTGTCGTCAAATTCTTGCTCGCAGGCCTGAAAACCTGCCTAGGAGGTGTTGGTGGAAACCGGTCGGCCGGCGAGGCTGCCTACGTCACTCCTCCAGCAGCCAATGAACGTCGCTGAGCGATGCCGCCGACGTATTTGCGGCACGTGCACCGGAGTATATTCAGGGAATGGGCGCCTTTTTCCTCCCATCCATCGGCCGTGGGAGGAGAACGGCGGTGAAAGAACGTATATACTCCGGCAAATTCCGATGTGTTCGAGTTGGGGAGAGGTCACCGGAGTTAGGCGGGAGCATGATCCCCCAAGACCTCCCAGCTGGGTACATTTTCGTTTACAGTGTACCTTCCGACAAATTACACTCTTAATTCCTTGCTCTTCAATAACGTGTCCTGAATTCCTTACGTATGTACGTATGCGCATTATGCTATGTGGGCACGTATTTCGGTGTTCCAGCTTATGCACTGTGTATACCGATACGGAACCTGTAAGGTATTGTAAATAAATAAATAAATAAATAAATAAATAACCGATAGACAAGTGCCTAGGTCAATTAACTAAACGATGTCGGTAGCATTCTTACTGAAATAAGATTGATTGTCTGATTATTTCAGGGAGTAATTGCGATCCCTTTCTTGTGATAAAGGTGAATGAGTTAGTACCGAACAGAGTAATGCACCAGATAGGCAGGCAAAGAACTTTATTTTGATCCGGAGACGACGCTCACTCCCCCCGTATGGATCCATTCGTGACAATACGCATAAATTGGTCGATTTGAGAGGCGCAATATCTCGCGCAAAAGTAAGCGTACTTCATGGTGCATACTGTGCAGCAATTTTAGTGAACAACAAGGAACTGAGAAATAAAGGGCCATTCACCAGGCCCCGCCTGGTATCTTGTCTATAAAGTATATATATACATCGGAAGTTGCAAAACGCCGCTCAAGCAGCGTTCTTTATACATACCGCGAGCCGCTTTGAGGGAATGTGCATGCGTTAGTTGACGCCTCTATTCTCTACGCAATTACGTAGCAAAAGTGACAAAAGGTATACTTGAATTTTCTTTGCGCAACAACCATAAGGGAAAAATAGCCGAGTTTATTAAAGCAAGCGCTGCGCAAGTTATTTCCCAAGTAATGGTTTGGTGCGCCAGCCTCGGTCGGTCTCACCGTTCAAGTGCCGTTACAGTTAACTAGAATAGAACTCTTGTAGTTCGCTGCAGTGAGTTCACTATATATCTTCAGGAGAGTGGACGCGCGCAGAGCCACAGAAAAGTGGGCCGCGGAAAAAAACACAGCATATCCACGGAGTGAAGGATGATGAGTGGGCGAAGCTGCGGAGGTTCATCGGTAAACCGTGAATCTTCCGTTAATTCTGCCCAGTACATCATCACCGACGTGAGATCGGGCGCGTTTATACTAAAGGTTCGATGAGAGTGATGACGACTTGCAGCTCACTTTAATTTTACATGTACGCTGTGAATTTTCATTGTTTAGAAAACCATTGCTTTAGAAAACATCTGGCGTCTTTCGTTAAGCAGCTGGCGTCTTTTCGTTTTGCTTTAGAAACATCTGGCGTTCTTTCGTTTTGCTTTTAGAAAACATCTGGCGTCTTTCGTTGGTTTATTTCATCAATCAAGGGCGTTTTGAGCAAAATTTTTATTGTTTAATCACGCACAGGAGAAATCTCACCAGGCACTACCTTGGAGGTAAACAATGGCTGCTAATGGGAATGAGAGACAGAAGAAGTCGGCTTTTAGCTAACACTTACACTTCTACTTCTACTAACGTTTCCTACTGGAACATGCCAATGGCTGCTAATGGGGAATGAGAGACAGAAGAATTCGGCTTTTAGTTAACGCGCACGCTGTGAATTTTTTATTGTTCAACAACGCACAGGAAAAATCTCCCACCGGCACCACCTTGGAGGTCAAGATCTGGTACTAGCGTTACGACTGGCTACGCACTACTACTACTACGACTACGAGGGACGAACGGGTGCCGCCTTAAGGAGCTTCGCCCCTAAAAGTAAAATGCGCGCGTAAGCTTGAGTCTTCGTGTCTGGCTGTCTTGCTTGGTATATGCCCCCAATCGCGATGGTGCGAAGCGCATTGCAGGTGAAATTAATTGAATATAATTCCAATAAGTAACACCGAAGAATGCTCCACGGCACACAACAGTTCTCAAGTTAATGTAATAACAACAATTGTTGGGGTTTGACTTGCCATAAACACGACACCATTATGAGGCACGACGTGCTGCAGGGTTGCGTCCACCTGGGGTTCCTTAAAGGGGTCATGAACCACTTTTCCAAGTAATGATCTAATGGCCTCAGTATCGGAGTGTACTGCCTCCCGAATCGATTGCCGCAAAAATTTCTCGAATCCGTCAAGAATCAGCGGAGTTACGGGGGTTTGGCGCACGCTCCCAGCGCTTTCTCTCTTTTCTCGTGCCGACGAGCGCACTGGAAGCTAGACAGGGAGGGATGGCATGGGGGAAAGAAGTTACGCCAGCGCGCGTCATGAAACGCGATCGCTCTCCCGCTGTGATTCGCTTGCGCGAGTGCGGCTACCGTGTACTGAGGAGTGCGGCGCCGGCAAGTGGCGGCACCCCGCGGCAAGAAGCGCATCTGATCCGAACGCCGCTCTCGATTTACGTCGGCTATCGGCCAATAAGCATGCTATGTCTCTTGCGACGTACAGCGGACAGACGCCCCGCCCACCGACGAGAGTGAGAACCGGCCTCTGTTTGAAAAGAGGGTGCCTGGGGAAACGGCAACTTCGCGCTGCGCTTGTGGCCATTACGCGGCGCGCACGACTGTAATATTTGGCAGAGCAGTTCATAGCCGTGTCAGCTTTCCGCAGGATGTGTTTTTTCAATCAGCCCAAGGGGTGCTTCATGACCCCTTTAACGTACGCATAAATCTAAGCACACGGGCCTCTAGCATTTTGCCTCCATCGAAATGCGGCCGCCGCGGCCGGGATTCGATCCCGCGACCTTCCGGTCAATAGTCGAGCACCATGCACAACCACTGGGTGCATGCAGTGCGACGGGTGAGCTCCCAAATTGCTGCCATATAGTTTTATTCCTGCGATATAGTTGCGCTTGCGCATTACTGGTGGTTGTTTTGAGCGTTCCGAGTTTTAGCTGAATTCTCGAGTGTATATATATATATATATATATATATATATATATATATATATATATATATATATATATATATAATATATATATATATATATGCTTGGGCGACCCAGCAAGCCGCGAGGCGGCGGAGAGGCAAGACCCTCGACGTCCCCACCTGGGAGGCTATAGGCCCAGCCAAACAAATTGCTGGTCTCAATAAAAGTTTATTCCTCCTCCTCCTATATATATGCTTATACTTCTCAGATCTCAACAAGCGTATAACTGCGCAGAGCCGAGAGAACACAACAAATGCGCTTGCATGCTGAAGTGTCGTCAGAAAAATACTGGTATACGTATTGAACATTACAGTGACGTTGAAATTAGCGCCTCGGACCCTTCGCTTCCTGTTTACCCGCAAGTCGTTGTTTTCCTGTACGTGTTATACGACGTATTCCTTAGACGTCAACCACCCGGCCTATAGCAAAACATTTCACGGAAAGACTACATCTTCCGAGGAAGAAGGTGCACTGGCTTTATCTTCAATATCAATCTCTTCTCGCGGCTCCATAAATCGACAGAATACATTTGCAAAAACGTTATCGTTGACGCGTGGAGCACCTATGTAGGTATACATGCTTGCGCACGAACACATGTATACATGCGCACACAGACTCACACACACAAACACGCACACAGCGGCAGACAGACCGTGTGCACGCTTATATACAGCCGCAATTGCGATGCATGCATGCCGCTTATAAAATGATTGCCAGAGATTAAAAATGAGGTTGGATGGTTGAGCCGGCGGCAACTTTGAGGTTCGCGTGGGCAGAACGACGAACTTCTGTGGCAACATGTGTCCGGCGGCGTGTGCAGGCATATCCTTCGAAGCGACAAGAACATCGAATGCATGAATAAACGACAACTCTGACGACGAAGGCTTCCAATATTGGGCTGAAGCCTGATCCTGTAGGGTTATATCGAAATCGCCGACTGCACGTGCACCTGTCGACATGCTCTGCTTCCGTTGCGGTGCATGGCTCTCGATGTTGGAATGATATAAACATTCTGCAGGAACCCTTGCTCTATCGGGTCCGCCATTGTGGATGGTTTTACGTCCCAAAACCACGATGCAGTTACGAGGGACACCGTATAGTGGAGGGCTCCGGAAATTTCGACCACCTGGGGTTCTTTAACGTGCACTGACATCGCACAGTACACGGGCCTCTACCTTTTCGCCTCCACCGAAAAAACAGTAACGTTAAATAAAATGCCGCTACAAATGCACAGCACGGCTTCATCAGTAAAACTGCCAGGGTAAATGGGTGCACGAATGACGCTTCATGCGGCACGCACCAGCTCCGAATGCGCAGAGACTCAACTCGGACAAGTTCGAACACTTGTTCGCATCAGAGTTCGCAGAATAACAATTATGCAACTTTTGTTCAAGATAAGGTGCAGCAATCAAGATCGGCCACTAGAATCAGCATCTAGGCCACCATGGAGTGACAAGGAAAAACGAAAGTGTTCACTTATATGATGTGCAAGCCGCAAAGAAGCGAAGTGAATGCCCGTGACAGCATCCAAGGACAGAAACATGCACTTAAATGGGAAAATATTGCGGAAGAGAAGTACAGAACCACCACTTAACGCTTGAACGAAAACGGAACCTTGAAACCAAAGAAGAAAGTAAAAGGATGTAAGGATTTTCTGCGCCGTTAGATCGGATCAAGAAGAGCACATACAAGTGGTTGGCGCCTGCCTCCCCCCGACAAAATATCCTGGCTATATATGTCTCTTTGCCAAACGTTAAGTGCATCACGAGCTACAAATATGGTGAACCAGAAGACAACGCAAGGTGTCACTAGCATTTCATTCTAAAGAAGGCGGCGCGCGGGAGTATTTTAGATGTGAAGCATCCCATAGCGGAGTTCAATCCGGTGGTTGTGATGGTGGTGGTGTGCGGCATGACCACCCTTACTGCGCATGCGCAAGCGCTCTCCACACACCTCCTCTCCCCTCCCCCTCCCCACTTTCCCCCTCCCCGTCCCCCTCTCCCTTCCCCCTCTGAAACGCGGGCTCCATGCCGTCTTATTCTTCCTCTAATCACACAATCAATCTACATGCCGAAACGCTGCTTCGCATCGCCGTCCCCTTTAGCGGGAGATGGTGTTGTTTTTGGAGTGAACCATCTTCTTTCAAATTCTCATCTTCTTCGCGTGTTAGGTGCGAAGAAGTTGAAACTGTGACGCATATCGCACAGTGTACATGATCACCACTGAGATTAGTGTCTGATTAAAGAAGGAACATTGAGAAAGCCATGGCGTCAGTCTATCCTTAAGAAGTTTGTTGATTCCGATCGTGAGGTTGAAGCTATAAGATCGAGGAAAATGAAGAAAACACTTTATTCGCATATGTATGCAAATTATGTTCAGATACGCGAGAAACGCGGCTTAATTATCATGCGATCAGATTATTGTGTCAGCGCATTGTATTGTTATTCTGGGTATTCTTCATTTATTGTTGTTTACAGACTTACGCTATTACCATCTCCGGTAGATTATTATTTCCCTTTCAGTGAAGACAACTGCTTTGTGCATATTTTCCAGTTTCGTTCTTTCCTATCTGCTGTACTTTACAATCATGTGCCATGTTGCAGGCCTTGTCAAGCCTGATAAATGGCTTTTTGTCTGTGCCCACCAAGCGTTATTGAGTGTCCTTGATGCTGAAATAAAAGGCTGGCTGATTGACTGATTGATTGATTGATTGATTGATTGATTGATTGATTGATTGATTGATTGATTGATTGCTGATCATGTATGTACACGTACACGGCCATAAAAATTCCTTTCTTGAAGTGGCGCGAATGGATTACCGTGGGAAGCAGACAGCCATTAAATTGCCATGACACCTTGCATATAAGCACGACACTTTCGGAAGAAACCTTTTTACGAGCGATCTATGCGTGCAGGCATTTTGCTGCGGAGATTAAGAGGATTAGTTCGTTGGATGTGGCGGGCATCCCGTTATCAGTACGACGCGCGGTGGGCCTTGGCACGGATTGTTCACGGCTCTAGAAGTCTTCCCTGTCTCGGCGATGTGTTCTGCCGCTATAGGCCACAGTCCCAGTTCGGCGTGCGCTCTGAGCAATGCGCTGCGTATTGCCGCAAGGTGAATGCACTCTAAGCCGAAAAGGACTAAAATGGGGTATGGCATTGGTCCTTCAGGGGTCTAAATGGGCTGCCACAGATTTTGAACCATTTTTGGACAAACTGCGGGAGTAACTACAAGCGTTCAACTTTTACTCTCTAGCACTTACTCCAGTGGGTTTAAATGTTGGTCCTCGAGAATGCTCCCGAGGGTCTAACAGTTGAACCGTCGGGACTAACCGAGAAAAAAAAAAAAGATGGCGGTTCTTCGCTATGTTGGCGTAATTCTTGTTATTTCCAACTGAATCAGCATTGAATGATGCAGTGTTTGCGGCACGTGTATACAAACATACAACACACAACCATTGCAATGTAAACACCACACGCACCTACCATGCATCTACCGCCCTCGTTACACAGCCGAAAACCAACCATCGGCTATATATAGGCACAGTATCTTGACCTCCTATGTTGCGCCGGTGGCAGACTTCTGTTCGGCATAATAAAACAATAAACATTCGCAGCGTACTTGTAAACTTACGTGGGCTCAATGTTAGAACCGCAACACACCGATCTTTTTATATGAACCCGCCGGATTTTTAACGCTCTTTCAGTCAGCGAATTCGAATTATCAGCCGGTACTCTATCGTGTCGGCCGAACCAGCCTTAGTAATGCTGGTGCACAAGTCAGTAAAATCCACTTATGCACACACAAACATAGAAGCGGCACTTATGCAGGAACTCCGGCGAAGCAGTGAGGCGCCCCGCCGATGCCGGCTTCTTGCCGACAACGTCGTTAGGCCTTTACGAGGAGCACGGCTGAGTTGAACGACCGCTGGCGATCACAACATGCGTCTCCTGTGCAGTTTTCGTCGTCGTTCTTTTACATACAAATGAAAAATAGATGTCCGCTGTCCGCGACGTCTTTACGGAGTGATGTATAGATTATGTATACCTACAACGACGAGACGGCGCGCAGGCACGGTTCTTTCACCGTGCTCGTAAGTCGCTCGCTGTACACCGCCGGCCGCACGTTGATTCGTATCGGCGCTCGCCTTCACGCTAGATGTTTGACAACAGTTGTCGTATGAAGAGAAGGACACAGATTGAACTGTACTTTATTCCAGAAGACATTATTCTCTGTGAAACAAATTCTACGCAACGTTTCTTTCACCTGCACCGGCAACGAACTCGCACCGGCCGCCGGTCGGCTTGGTGCCGACGACGTAGCGAAGCCTACTTCATATCGCTTCGTAGTTGTAGCCGGTGACTCTGCGGGAATACAACCGCTGACGAACCGCTTACTTTTGGTAGCGCTGGCAGTGTTCTTCGCAGTTCTTCCTAATCCGGCACATTGAAGCGAGAGATCGGCGGTGTCCGGACTCGAAGGCTTGCACTTGTTTGGGTCCGGCAGCTCGACAGGGAAGAAACGTGGGTGAGCGCGCTCGCTCGCTTTGTGCGCCGGCGCGAGTTGAACTTGACTCTCATAACTGCTTCTATTCGTTGTACTAGTGCTTCGCTTTCACTCTGGCGTGTAAGCCATGTAACTCGTAATCGTGCTAGCCGACAGGGCCGAGAAGTGCAGCGCGGCAGCGGGCGATCGGCGCGCAGTTACACCCCCCGTTGGTCCCCTTCTTGCCGGGCGTTTCCGCACGACACGCACTGTCTCGCATTTAAACCTTGTTGGACGAACCGTTGATCCTTTGGTTTAACGACTGCCGTTGGTCCAATTTTGCCCAATTTCGGCTTAGAGTGTGGGAACGGTAATACTGTGGAGACGAGCTCAGCCTGCACCCGCGTGATATGATTGCCGCGCCTCAGTGAGAGGACGACGTCTTTGCTCTCAAGTTGGGCTCAAATGCTGCAGCGCCACCTGCGAGCCAAAAGCTTACTGTTCTTACACCGCACGCTTCATTGTTCTCTGAACGCAAGAAAATAGTGAACCTATGAAAGTTTGTGTCAGTTACCAACACCGAAAACAGCTTTGAAAGCGTCGTCTGCACGTACATGCAAGACGCCTTTAACGCTGGCTTCTCCACAATAGGAGACTTTGAGTGGAGAAGCCTACTTTAGTGGCTCCATTTGTGTTACACGTACACGATAGTGTTGCGGAGAGTCTCGCCATGGAGTCGGCATGCAACATTCTTAACACACAAAGGAACTTCACTCGGAATTGAATGCGTCCTTCTCGGTCCTCAAATAGGCGGTAGACCGTCCGCACCACCAGGTTGTTCACGTTCACGTGTTCACGCTTGCATCGGCCTCAGAGCATTCGATGCATCGCGTCGCAGCGGTGAGTTCGCTAGAGGTTTTGCGTGAACAGTGATGATAATTGCAGATGAAATCGTGGCACTACAGGAGCGTGGAAAAAAACATGAATCGACGCCGAGGATAAAACATACGGAGCGTACGTGTGCATGCAGTGACGCGCTCGCTCCGCATGTTTTGTCTTCGACCTACATTAAAGTATATTTATTATTCCTTGTAAACTCTCTACACTCGTTTCATTTGACCTGACTTTGTCTTATTGTACGACTGACTTGATGAGCCTTGCCCTAAACCTAAACCGTGTTTTAGTCAGTGTTTTGACTTTGGCGCAGTTACGTGGTCGGTCTTTATGGCCGAGTGGTTTTTCACTTATTTATGTGTTTTGACATCAGGAATAAACGTTTATCGCATATTCACATGAGTCGATTTTGTGCCTCGGGTTTTTTTATGTAATATTTTTTTTTCACGCACGCTGCCGTCTCCTTCATTATTTGCTTGTCTATTTGAAAAGGGATATCCGGCCCCACTTAAAAGCATCCGACATCTTATAAACATCTTGGCTTATAATTATCGTCTGGGGTTGCGTTTGCACGCAGACTACGTAGCGCACGTACGACCGCACGGCATCGTGGATGGCGCCTCTACTTGATCCTCCGATGCGTCGTCATTCTGAAGCATCGCTTAATCGCCCAGCCATGCAAAAGTTGCTGAGGTCAAATCAGGGCTTCGCGAAGCCATTGCGGCGTTCACGTCGCATGACTAGCCGTCGTGCCATATACGTGGAGTTTGCACCTCACTAGTATAGGGAAGCTGCGTGATTAATTCCGCATGACATGTAGAATGTCAAAATACTGTCACACATGGTAAAATACTTTCTATTGAAACAAAACTCCTGAACGTATAGGTCCTTTAGTACATTTATTATACCCGCCACTAGTGCTCTAGTGGTTGTGGTGTTCGACTACTGACCCGAAGGTCTCTGGATCGAATCCCGGCCGCGGCGGCCGCATTTCTACGGTGGTGAAATACTCGAGGCCCGCGTACTTAGATTTAGGTGTACGGTAAGGAACACCAGATGGTTAAAATTTCCGGAGCCCTCCACTATGGCGTCCCTCATAATGATATCGTTGTTTTGGGACGTAAAACCCCAACAATTATTATATTTATTAGTAGCACATTTATTATTCTACATGTCCCGCTCTCGTCGTCCACCAAGCGTACCAACTAACTCGGGATAAAACAAATGCGCCTACGTTGTGCGCTATTCCGCCTACTGCAGATTGAACCATAATTATAGTCAGGCGAAATGTCTCCCTTGCTGTTCTACACAACGCTGTTCAAGACGTAACATGCTGCAGCGTTCACTCCGCCCTCTTTCTCCCAAACGCGACTTCCCGCGGTAATGCCGCACCCTAGCCACGTAAATGGCCATCCGCGGGACAACAAAAGAGCAAATGCGAAAGTAAAAGGAAAACAACAATAGACCCTTTTCATAATCCGCAAGTGCGCTTCTCTGCGCTGCATATTTGAACAACTAATGGCGGCACCTCTCTTGCTTATAGTGGAGACGAGGTCCTAGTTGCACGTGCTGAGGCTTGTCTAATATGCGTATTTATGTCAAGAGAGCCGAGTCTACATTTTCCACGTCATTGCGTAAGCAAAATGCGCTTGAACACGCTGTTTGCAGTAAGTGACTAGCCGCCATTACTTGGGCAAACTGCATGGCGGGAAAGCTAGCTTTACAATTATGAAAAGGGTCTATTATCCGAAGAAGAACGGAAACGAGCTGCCGCGAGCGACAAAACAAGCGCGGGCGGTGTTAGAACAACCTGCTCCGAAAGCAACGAAGCACGCACATACTCAAAATAACAAAAGAGAGGCGAGAGAGAGAGAGAAAAGACCTGCAGCTTTTTGCAGCGTGCCTAATGGGAACACACGGCTCTGTCGGCGAACACTAGGCAGCGAACGCAGCCGCGGTACACGCGCACGCATCTCAATTCGCCGGTTCTCTCTCTCCTTCCCCGACGCTCTTTCCCACTCCCGCCGCCTATTTCCTTTTTCTTTTATTCATAGCTCAGCTCGAGGCGCTCCCGCTTCCTCTCAGCACGCACGCAGGTCGGGAGATCGCATGCGCGGCTGTCACAGGCAGCCGCGCGTACAAGCGATGGCACGCACAGCGCCAGGTACGGTGGTAGCGCGAAGAACATCGCAGCCAACAACCGCCGCTGAACAGCGTCGGCAGCTCGCCGCAAAACACGGCGAAATGAACGACGCACGGACAGAGCGTAGAGAAGACTAGTTGAGGAAAGAAAGAAGGAGCGAGATCAAGCAGATATTAAAAAGTAAAAAAACAAAACAAAAGCGTCAACTACAACAATTGCCGCGAGCAGCGGGTGCGCGCGTACTTGAACGGCGCCAGCGAAGCGCGGGCGCTGTCGCGGCGTTGCCGTCGCGCTGACGCTGGCGAAAGAACCTCGCTAGCCCGCGCTGCGCCGTCGCACTTCTCCGAGCGGGCCGCAGTTTTTGCTTTGTTCTTGCTACTTCAGTTTCATCTTTCTTTCTACGTCCTCGACGCGGGCGATACGACTAGCCGAGGCAAGAGCTGACGGCGGAAAACGAGCGCAAACAAGGGACCGCGCGAGCGAGGAAGGAAAGACGAAAGAAAAGAAAACGTGACGGGGCGTCTCACAGGCAGCGAGAAAGAAACGAACACGACAAAAGAGCCGACGCAAAGAGCAACTCAACAACAAAGTGCCGAGCGATGCGGCGCGGCAGCGTCTCCCTCGCCTATCTCTCCCGCTCTCGTTGCCTTTCGCGGCACTCCTCCTCTCCTTTCTCTTCTCTCTATCTTTCCACCCAGCCCCGGATATGAAGAGAGCACAAAGCAAAAAAAGAAAAATGAAACGACTGCCGCTGATGCGCCCGCGACGCGACCCCACTTCGCTAGCTCGCCGCGCAGCAGAAGCGCCCCCAGCGGCGGCGTGAGGAGCGGTGGTTTCGACGCAGCGGAGAGATGAGTGCGGAGGGAGATGAAGGAGAAATAGAAAGATAAAGTGAGGGAGAAGAAAATTAAAGAAAAGGAGGAAAGAACAAGCGCTTGCCGCGCAACCTGGTGGAGAGGAGCTACGCGCGCTCTCCGGCGATTGTGTGTGCGTGTGAGCGTTCGTGCAAAGAAGCCGAGCCGCAGTGAACCCGAGTGAGCCGCCGCCTGTGCAGCAGCGCCGCGGCGTAGAGGGGATTCTCTCCGTCGTCGTCGTCACTCACTACTGCTGTCAGGAGATTTGTTGGTTTGTTGGCCGTCTTCCCACTGCTGCTGCTTCTCCCCGTGCGGTTTCGGGTGGGAGAACGGCGCTGTGCCTTCAAAGACGTCCTCAGTGCGAGACTCACGCGGTGGAGAGGAGGGGAGTGTGGAGCAGGGAGTTGTGGGATGAGGGGCCTAGGAAGCCGGGGAGAACAGAAATAGACGGCGCAGGGGAGGGCGTTGTTGCGACCGGGACACGACAAATCAGGCGGGGGCTGTACGAAGATTAGGCTAAGCTCAACAACAGAAAAATTTAAAAAAAATAAAGAAGAAATATACGTGTAGACGTCGCTTCAATGGCGGTGAAAAGAGGTGATGAGTTAAGCTGGAAAGAGGACGAATGACGGGACAGGCTTTTAAAAACGTAGAGAAACCCCGCTGACACGTCCGTTACAGTCAAATAAGAGTGCGAATGTGCAATATTTGACAGATATTTCGCGCGACGAATGACATAGAAATGTCGCCGCAAGACGGTGTCGAGTAGACAAGAGACGGGGTGTTCTGGAGGATCGGCATTCCCACAGCGTCGACCACGCGAACACTGAAACTGCGAAGCGCGTGGACGAAATCGGTGTTCAATACACGGGAAACTGCAGTAATAATCAAAACGCTTCAACGAATTATAAACATGTTATCCTGCAATGCACTGCACCGTTCTAGCATCAACAATCACCCGTTAAGCTTCTGTACTTTTGCGTTTATCAAACCAAGATATTGTTAATCGAATAAAAGAGCGAGTTTTACCGCTAACAAGTACACTTCCTCCCAAATCCTTTGACCTTGCGATTCGCCTCCTGTAGAACCTATAGAAGTTCCAAGACGATTATCAATCAGCCAGCCTTTGCATCTGTTTGCTGTAAAGAACGTAATAAAATTTTGACAAACAACGACAGTATGTGTCGAGTGAATTAATATGCCTCAATTGTAGATTTTGTTTATATATGCACGCCTTCGTCCGCCATGCGAGCAATCCAAGTTTGTTCTCCTCGGTATCATTCCACCAATGACTCAATCGTTGATTCAGCCTTTTTCTCTCTTTTCTTTTAGGAGAGGGGTTCAGCCTTGGGACGGTGAATGACGACGATGATGAAGTTGACCACATGAATGCTGCGGATGAACCAGAGCAATAATAAATATATTCACGTGGCACTGACTGTTCTAACGACAAGTTCTTTCACAAGAAGCATTGAAACGGGAGGTGGAGGCTCGCCCAAAGCAGACATCCTATAGCGTATACTGACGCGCTCAATATTACTTGCAACACGAGAACATGTGGCCGAAAAGCTCTAAGCGTGGCTTCTACTTGTCCTCATATTCATGACTAAACGATATTTTTTTCATATGGGACCATCCCCAAGTCAGAAAAGAGCGTTTTCTTTCTCTCTCTCTTTTTCTTTTGCGAAACGAGGATAAGTAAAATGCATGTGTAATCTTGGAGCTCCTATGGCCACGTGCTCTACAGTGTTGCAAACCATATTGAGTGCGACAGTACATTTGGTAGCTCTACTAAGCGCGCACTTGCATGCGTTCCACAGACAAAGAGGGCGAAGAAAGAACGGAGCGTCGTTTTGCTTGTCGCACCTGGCGTAGTGCATTGGTAATGATTATTTCGTTGGAAAGCCTACGGGCATCCAAGAAAATATACATATAAGAATATAACTGGAAAGAAGCAAGCTGGCAAGCGCCACCTGAGCTTGCTCCAACAGCAAGGCCGGAATAAGGGTGCAGAAATGGACGACAGGGAAACCGGCAGGAAGAACGGAGAACAAAATGACGATGCATAACAAGGGCTCAAGCAAAGCTACGCGACAAAGAATGCAGCATAGTATCACAGGAGCGGAACGAAAAGAATGGGAAAGTATTAGAAAAAAGTAAGCACGCGTTGACGGGAAGTACACTTGTCTCTTGGCTCCCGCGCATTTCGTTTAAAGCTTCGGAAAAGCCTTTCGCGGGGCCCCCTTTCCTTACACACCGTCTCGTCGATCTCGTAAAGACACGCTGATCTCGAAGAGTGCAACCGAACGTAGTGTAAAGCAAAAGGGAAAGCAGCGATACTTCTCGAGCACCGTTCGAGTTGGCAGTATACAAATGGCCTGCCGTTTTCTCACTGATCCGTTGCGGTGAAGCTGCTATTTTTATACAGTGACTTAATCGGCTAGGCAAGCTACAGCGCATGTATAAAGCGACAAACTGGAAAAATGGCACAGTTCTCGCCGGGGGTTAAGCTTTCATTCAGCACAGTTCGCTCGTTGCTGGGAAGCCAAAACCCCGTGCTTACGTCACGCAGTGCAGAAAGTACTGGAACAGTTGAGGATGATTACGAATAAGATCTCCGGAACCCCGCAAGTGATGGAGAAACTTTCGCGATACATTCTTAATAAGGTCCCGAGAAAGGTGCTGGATATAGCAAGGAAGCTTGACCAAGAGGTCTAATCTCCTGGCTATATCTATAGTACTTTATGCAGGACCTGGTTAAGAGTGCTGGGAATATTGTCATATATGTGGATACCAATCAATTATTTGACATGTTATCAGCCTCCGGAGAGCTGATATACCACATTCAGTGCCCCGATGCTTAGACTTGCTGATGCTGCACTGTACAGCTGCTGCAGCCTCTAGCCCGGTTAGCTCAGATGGTGCAGAGCGATTGCGAACAGGAAATACGTTGGTCTTGCAGGTTTGAATCGTCAACATATAGGGAGCTCACTGAGAAATCTATATGGATTTCCGCATATACATAACTTCGTGTTCTCGCTGCAAACAAGTGGTTGCCAATTTCTACATTCATCAACAGCTGAAAACGGCGTCTTGAAAAATGCATATTCTTTAAAAGGACAGACTGATGGGATAGTTGGTTGCGCATATAGTTCAGAGAGTAGCGGAAAGAATCACACGGATGGACGAAAGATCAAGACGGGACATAGCGCTGTGTTCCGTCTTGATCTTTCGTCCGTCCTTGTGATTATTAGCACGACTGTCTGATTTTAGAAGAACTTCTTGCTGGGCGAGTTGGTGCATGTTGTCTGCTGGGCGAGTTGGTGCATGTTTGTCTGCGAAAGCGGATCATTCCCGAGGATGTGAGTGCAATGTTTGGCTACCTCAAACCGCATGTGGGCCTCTTAAGGCGTATTTGCAGATACCTAAGGGCGGAACTATGGCGCCAGGTGCGCAGAATGCAAGATCTGTTGCGTATGCTTTGCTATGCGTCAGAACCGGCTTGGCTTGCAGATGTCAAAGTGCGCTGTGCGAGAAGGCTTGCTGCTCAGCTGACGGAGTTTTGGTTTGCGCTCTTTCCGTTTACTCTGTCCTTCCTTCCTGTGTTCGTCCGATTGAATGCGCAACGATTCCCACCACGAACATGCACCAACTCGCCCAGCAAGAAGTTCTTCTAAAATACTTGACCAGCACAGAGGGCCCCTTTCTCAATGTCTCACCTTCACCTTTTCAAGTCAACGCCTGTGTGAACCTCATCGTCAACTCAACGTGCCGCGCCAGGTACATTTCCTTTTGTCTGCGAAAGCGGATCATTCCCGAGGATGTGAGTGCAATGTTTGGCTACCTCAAACCGCATGTGGGCCTCTTAAGGCGTATTTGCAGATACCTAAGGGCGGAACTATGGCGCCAGGTGCGCAGAATGCAAGATCTGTTGCGTATGCTTTGCTATGCGTCAGAACCGGCTTGGCTTGCAGATGTCAAAGTGCGCTGTGCGAGAAGGCTTGCTGCTCAGCTGACGGAGTTTTGGTTTGCGCTCTTTCCGTTTACTCTGTCCTTCCTTCCTGTGTTCGTCCGATTGAATGCGCAACGATTCCCACCACGAACATGCACCAACTCGCCCAGCAAGAAGTTCTTCTAAAATACTTGACCAGCACAGAGGGCCCCTTTCTCAATGTCTCACCTTCACCTTTTCAAGTCAACGCCTGTGTGAACATCATCGTCAACTCAACGTGCCGCGCCAGGTACATTTCCTTTTGTCTGCGAAAGCGGATCATTCCCGAGGATGTGAGTGCAATGTTTGGCTACCTCAAACCGCATGTGGGCCTCTTAAGGCGTATTTGCAGATACCTAAGGGCGGAACTATGGCGCCAGGTGCGCAGAATGCAAGATCTGTTGCGTATGCTTTGCTATGCGTCAGAACCGGCTTGGCTTGCAGATGTCAAAGTGCGCTGTGCGAGAAGGCTTGCTGCTCAGCTGACGGAGTTTTGGTTTGCGCTCTTTCCGTTTACTCTGTCCTTCCTTCCTGTGTTCGTCCGATTGAATGCGCAACGATTCCCACCACGAACATGCACCAACTCGCCCAGCAAGAAGTTCTTCTAAAATACTTGACCAGCACAGAGGGCCCCTTTCTCAATGTCTCACCTTCACCTTTTCAAGTCAACGCCTGTGTGAACCTCATCGTCAACTCAACGTGCCGCGCCAGGTACATTTCCTTTTGTCTGCGAAAGCGGATCATTCCCGAGGATGTGAGTGCAATGTTTGGCTACCTCAAACCGCATGTGGGCCTCTTAAGGCGTATTTGCAGATACCTAAGGGCGGAACTATGGCGCCAGGTGCGCAGAATGCAAGATCTGTTGCGTATGCTTTGCTATGCGTCAGAACCGGCTTGGCTTGCAGATGTCAAAGTGCGCTGTGCGAGAAGGCTTGCTGCTCAGCTGACGGAGTTTTGGTTTGCGCTCTTTCCGTTTACTCTGTCCTTCCTTCCTGTGTTCGTCCGATTGAATGCGCAACGATTCCCACCACGGACTGTCTGAATTATGCATATTCTTTATCTATATAGCGATGCTTTATTAGAGTTAAGCTTTTCTTATTATTTACTATTAAGTTTTATTAGGTTATTTTATTTATTATTTCTATTAGTTAATTTTTATTATTCCATCCAGCATTTTGCGTGGCGGGTGCTGCTTCCATTCTGCTCGGTCGGTATCTCGGAATATACATTTCTGGATGCATATAACGAGCTTTACATTGCGGGGTCTCGAAAAGAGCCGCCCTCAAGAACAAACGGATGCAGTATACACCATCGTGCAACCAACACGTGGCCATTTATTAACAACTTTACATAACGGCGAGCTCACCAGCCTAATCTATGAAATAACTGCAGTCATGCCGAATAATACCACAATCGAATGCCAATATAACACACTGAGAACATAACACACACAAAACAACATAACACATGCAATGTACAATGTACTGCTAATGCGGTGTTGCCGACGTTCGATTCACCACGGGAGTCCGCGGGAACGATTCGAGGTATCGCGCCCAAGAACCTCCCCAAGTGCCGACTGTCGCCGACCACTCCAAGCCGCAAATGAGAGGAATATACGCATATACGTCTTTCTCACGCGCCCGCGTAACCTCACTCCCCGCCAAGCGACGCCACTGGCGCCACCGCGCGGGCACAGCGCCATCTCTTGCTCGACGGTGAAGCTAATAACTACGCCAACCATGACGCGCGGGCGCCGTGAGTCGAAAACGACTTTATAGAAGATGATAGCGCCCCCCCCCCCCACACACACACACACGTAATAAAACTGATACTTGGGCTAGTTGATTGATATGCATAACTTAAACGGCAGTGCAAATAACACACAAGATAACAAAGAAAAATGCCACGAAACACGGCGTTTCAGCGTCGCGTTTCATGGTCTTTGTATGTGTGTGCGTGGTGTTTACAACACACTCGCGGATGAGTTAGCGCGTGCTGGGAGGAGTGCACAGAATTTCGTTTCTTGTGCTTTCTATATCTGGTAACGAGGCAACACCATCTGTGCGAGAATCCGAACGGGCGCTGCCAGCATGGATATATACGGAATAACTTGGATGTGCCAGAAAATGGGTTTTATTTAGGCTTGGCTCGAACGTGACTTGGCTGGATACATGCTCACTGCTGCAAAAAGTATTGCAAGTTGCATCATTCTTATTGTGCGTGTGTGTGCGTGTGTGTGCCTGTGCATGTGTGGGGGAGGGGGAGGGAAGCGTAGTGTAGCTGTACTGCATATCCCATCAAAATTTATGGTGCAGTGTATAAGTAAACAGTGGAGCAAAAGACGACAAGAACGACAAAAACTTAACAACCGACACGGTGTGGAACATATACAGACGTTGTCTCGTATTTTCTTCAAAAAAAAAAAAAGTCCCAGTTTCGCCGCAAGGGCGAAGCAATGAATGCGATAGCAAGAAATTGAAATGTCACACAAGGAACAGCTCGATATTTGCACAAAGAGCAGCTCGATACTTGCAGCGCGCCGCTGAAGCGCAAACAAGGACGCCTTAAAAGAACGCACAGGGATGCACAGGGCAAGCGTGAACTATCAAATGTCACAGTTGTTACGCCTATGTGCTTGAGCAACGCGCGGCAAGCGTCGATAATGGAGAATCAGACGCTTGCTTGCTTGCTTGCTTGCTTGCTTGCTTGCTTGCTTGCTTGCTTGCTTGCTTGACCCTTAATTTTTGGCTCTCAGTACCCACAACGGGGGATTGGCCATGAAACCGGCCGTGGCGGCCGTGGACGGACGTCTCTCGCGGGATGTCCGCGGGAGCGATACCGCGGCTCGTTCCCGCGGACTCCCGGGGCGAGTCGGATGCATTCGTGGTTCATTGTACGTGTTACGTTCTCTGTTTGTTATATTGACATTGTATCTGGTTATTTAGCATGTTACTAGTTACGTATTAGATTCGATTGGCGAGCTCGCCGTCGTAAAAGATGTTAATAAATGTACACGTGCATGTTCGTTTGCACGACGGCGTGACTGCGTCCGTGTGTTATACGAGCGCGGTCATTCTCGGACCCCACAGAGTCAAGATTTAAAGAGCGGCGCCAACGTGTGCGACAACGTGTAACACGGCACATATCAGCGTAATCACTGATGTTCGTTTGCATTTTAATATGTCTATATATACTCGACGTGGTGGCTTAGTGCCCAAGGCGTCGCGCTGCTATATACCGATTAGGAGGTCGCGGGTTCAATTCCCCCTGCCCCATGATGTTGCGGTACGCAACATCATGGGGGAGGGGGAATCACGCACTTAGATTTACGTGCCCGCGGACTTAGATTTAGGTGCACGTTAAACAAAACCACAGGTGGACACACTTAATCCTGACTACAGCGCGTCCGGCTAACAATCTTATCATATCGCCACGCGCGATTCTTATTCTATTTTCATGTAACCGACCCGTTACACGTGTATAACCACTGCCTTGCGTGCGCCGCGCGCCGGAATGTCGAACATTCCCGACTATTTTAGATTGTTCTGATAAGCTTGAGCGCGCAACGCGACGGTTCATGCTGGAACTAAATGCACAACGATAAGACTAGAATCTTCGATGCGACATGTATAAATGCCGACGCGCCTTACCGCTGACCAGATTAGCGCCGGCCGACGACTGTGATTGACACTATCAGTGTACAGCGTGTCATTTGACTTTTCCTTTCCCGGGCACAAGTTCGTCCAATAAAGTGTTTCGTCTTGAATAGCCCGACTGCCGTCTTCATAACTGTTACGACCACGTGACAATATTGTTTCCGTGTGCAAAACAAAAAAAAAATTTTTTTACTGCCTATATAAAAATACTAAGAAAAAAGTTGCCCGCGCTATTCCTCTCGACAAAACAGGTGGTACAGAATTCAAAAAGTTTCGGATAATGTACGGTATGATAGGAGCGTATTTATGGAGCGACATCTTTATAACAGTTACCTCGGGGGAACCACGGTCAGCAGCAAAAACTAAACTGGAGAGAGTAATAGTGGTGCAGGTACACCTGAACGCCTGATTGTAAATTATTTGCGTTGTTCTCAGAAACGACAGCATCCTCGTTACCAGTGCTGCATGCTCTTTATCACTAAAAAAAAATAAAAAAGGAAAGGGATATATAAGCACTATACGTTTCAAGCTGCGGCGTTCTTTTTGTTTATTGTTTTTTTTTTTTTTCGCAGGTTGATTGAACACATGCTTTCTAAGTATGCCCACACATGACTGTGCGCGGCTTGATGGAACAGCCAATCCATCCTCGCCTGCACCTGTTCCCTCAACTGGCGAGACATGAGTTTTAATATTTAATGATGCTCCAGTGCGAGCTGCATGCACGGAGTGCATTTTCCGCAAGTTCGTCATTTAACCTGAATGTATACAGCCCTTTATCACACGACGAAAGTTAACTATTGCTAATGCCCTTTGTGTAAAGCGATGCATGGGTTGCGGTATACGTACCGTGACTGCCCGTATATTCTCATCTTAATAATATGATATATCCGGGGTTTTACTTGCCAAAACCGCGATATGCTTATGAGACACGACGTATATAGTGTAGCTCCAGAAATTTCGACCATCTGGTGTTCTCTGACGTGCAACGGCATCGCACAGTACACGGACCTCTATAGCATTTCGCATCCATCGAAAATACGACAGCCGCGACCGGGATCGAACCCGCGACTTTCGGGTTACAGCAGCCGAGCACCGTTACCACTGTACCTCCGAGGCGGACCTACTCGCCTATTCTATAGACTGAGAGAAAGAAAGAAAGAAAGAAAGAAAGAAAGAAAGAAAGAAAGAAAACAATACTGCCCTTACTGCACAATTCGGTTGGATACGTTTTATGACGGTATACAGTGCCCGTGTGTGCCGCATACTGATTACACAGTATGCGATTGCAACTCTGGAACGACGGTTTGAATGTTAACGAGTGGATTAAGTTCACTTTTCCTCAACTGCTTTAAGGTCCGACAAGGCTTAGATGCTCCGCTCGAAGTATCGTTTATGCCACAGCCGCCGACGTTGAAAAATCCTTGTTTAGGTAGCCGCCGACGTCAGGCACGTAGCCAGGATTTTTTTTCGGGGGGGGGGGGGGGGGGCCCAAGGCCTAATTGTTCGAAAGAAAGCCTTTCCATGGCAAAAAGAAAAAAAAAAGTTGCCTGGAAATATAGAAAGCTGGACGAATTTCGGGGGGGGGGGGGGGGCGCCCCCCCCCCCCCCCTTGCCTACGTGCCTGGCCGACGTTGTTATACAGTCGCGCGTTAAACCGTATATAAGTTAGCAAATAGCACTCGCAACAGCGCCAAAATGCAGGATAATGTACACTAATCAAGCCGGCAGTTCCAAAGTACGAACGTAAAGCAGATGTACTTTTCTCACGCATGGCGCCGTGCTACGTATACTGTATACATCGCATACTAATGACAGTTTCGCCAGGTATATATATACTCCAGCTAGGGGTCTACTTTTGTACATTTTCTAGGCGAGTGTAGGAACCACTACATCTCGTTTTATCTTTCCTTTTCCTGTTTTTTGTTTTTATTAGAGCTGCAACAGCCTCGTATGTACCGTATAAGCCTGTAGGGAATCAATTGGTGTGCGCTGGCGAACTCCCACGGAGCTAGTTCGGTTGGCTCCTCTGGCGGAAATAAGAAATTATTTCCCTTTTACATAACAAAAGTAATCTTAATCTTATACCGGGGGTCGAACGCTTGAGGCAAGTTAATCAGATAGCGAATAAAAAAGAAAAAGAGCGTGGACGAAACAAAAGAACTAAATGCGCGTGCGTACACACTTTAATGCACAGGCATGCACAAAAGTACGAGGAACACAGACAACCACACATGTGGAGAGGCGACAGCGACACGGACGCTGGAATGTACCACAAAAAAACGGGCACTTTCTGAATTAAGTGCACTCTCTAAGAAAAAAGGAGTCCTGTGACTTTTTTTCTGTGAGTCCTGACTCGCAACGTATATGACTCTCATTACAAATAGACGTGAACGCTCTTTGGATATCATTGTATACTCTCGTCGCAGAGTCGTGGGGCCCCGAAAGAGAGCTAACATATCTTTTTAAAGAGAGTCATATATAGGTGTCAAGCCATGGACTCACCAAAAAGAGTAACACATAGTCTCTTTTTAGTGTATAGGGCAAGAAAACCGGTGGAGTTATAATAAAGTTGTCTTTATGTTTCCCATACAAGGACGTCCGGATATTCACAGTATATATAGTGCTTGAGGCCAGGAAGTCCTGATGTTCACCGTAGTGCAGGCCCGTAGCCAGGAATTTTTTTCGGGGGGGGGGGGGGGGCACTTGCTGAAAGCCTTGACTATTTGAGAAAAATTACACCATCTCCCGCTAAAGGGGACCATGAGGCGATGCGAAGCCGGAGCACTTGCACGATCGCGTTCCGTTGGCGTTCGTTGGGCATGCTACCGACCTCGCGTCGTGGAACGCGAAAAGGGACGCTACGCGCGTCGTATCTTCCATCTAGCCTGGCCGTTAATTCTCACAGGGAGAGCGGGGAACGCGGTCGACAGGCGGGCGAGAGGGGGGCAGCGTGGGAGAGGAGAGAGAAGCGGAGGGGACGCGCATGCGCTCGAGCTCATCGCGGCGTTGCGCAGGAGAGAATTTCGGCATGTCTAGCCCGCGTTTCAGAGTGAAAAGGGGGAGGGGAGAGGGGTATGGGAAGGGGAGGGGAGAGGGAAAGTGGAGAGGGGAAGGGGAGAGGGTGAGTGAAGAGGAGGTGTGTGGAGAGGGTATGCGCATGCGCAGTAAGGGTGGTCACGCCGCACACCACCACCACCGGATTGAGCTCCGCCTTAAGATACTTCGCATCTAAAAACTTCCATTTTCGTTATTTATTTTCGGTAAAGCACCATGTATCATAAAAATTTCGCCCCCCCCCCCCCGCCCCCCTGGGTATGGGCCTGCCGCAGTGCACGATGGAAGGTTAGAATACTGTTAGGTGACGGCGAAGAATTCAGCATCTAAGGCGTCTACTATGTATAAAACTCTCTATAGGCCAAACCTGCGCGAGCAAAGATCACAAAGCATGTGTATACCAGTGGCGTAAATCCACATAATTAACAAGGGGGGCCACATCTTGCCATGTCGGTCATTTTGTTTCCATAAATATGTTGTTTTTAATTATAGAAGAATTAACATCATGCTTTCAGAATAATAAAAAAACGAGCATGAGCGTCGGCACCTGGTCAGCGAAAACAGCACTGAGTGTAAACGCACTCTGCATGACGAAGTTAGTTTCTAAGCGCAGCTCAGAGATAGGCTCTATAGACCAGAACAAAGCGAATTCCATGCGCATCGCTATATTTGCATTTCGCGTCGCGCCATCTATCGCACACGCGACGAAACATGCGTGGGCTGCCACGCCAGCAGACGCTACACAGAGCAAACGTGAAACTCCCGAAACTCAGCCCGTCGGAGCGCGTGTTTGGCGTCTTTTCTAGCCTGGACATTTTCGCTGTTTATT